>NC_056748.1:767517927-767645427 GCF_019279795.1 Protopterus annectens
GAGGATTTAAGAGTTCCTCAGGTACAAAATCTTTCCAGTCAGTTTAGCGCACTTCCTTCCACTCTAACTGTCAGCCTCTCTTTTTGGGTAGAGAAGAGAAAAAAATAAGCAGAGAGCACTTGGTAAGTAACTTTATTTACTGACTCCAGTTTTCTACTCTGGGAAATTAGCTCAGGCAAGGCAGGCCCAGGTAGTTTTAAGAAATGACAGTTTGAACCAAAAATATTTTTTCTGCCTAATGTAAGTCACAAAGATAGTATTTTCTGGTAAGATGAACCAAAGAAAATAGACTTCTTATACCAACTTGCAGTTCAAAATGGGGTTTATTTACAAGGCATTGTGGAACTTAATGTAGACTTCCAGAACTGGGGACAAATAAAAATCAGTTATCTGTTCAACAAATACTCTGTATATCTGAAGACTCACTGCCATCAGAAACTGAAAGCATTTTTATCTGCTCTTATTTTGTGTAGTACTAATTAATCTGTTGTATAATTAGTTGGTAAGGTCTTATTTCTTCCTAATAAAGGCAACATACTGACATGATCTTTTTTGGCTAATCTTTCTCTGTTTCACTGTATGCATTGTCTCTTTAGAAGATGATTATAACTGAGATTCAGAAACAAATTGCACAATGTGAAAGGGGAAATCATGTGATGAGCAACAGCATGGGGAGTGAGGGCGATTCGGAGACCCATGCAGCATGGCTGTAAAAGGCCACAAAATATCTCTTTTGGCATATCATGCAAATGAGCATGTAATGAGCTGGAAATGAGCAGCATTACTTTAATGTGGGTGATGGTGAATGCAAATAAGTGTAAACAATATCAAACAGAAACATATAAAAACTGCACAATGTGCCGTGACTGCAATTGTGGCTGTACACCATAAAATCCCCGTGAATGGAGACAGACCACACTAAGGTGTTGGGTTTAGCAGAAGGATTAGCAGAAGTCTACATCTTTAAAGTTGGCAAAAAGGTGTGCTTTGTTATTTCTGCATTGTGAAGGGATGCATCTGCACCTACCATGTTATCTCTCTGCATGAAACAGAAGTAGTGGAATGCTACTGTGTGGACAGAGACACCGTGTAATAGCTGGTACATATGTGACACCCTTACGTGCAGGCTCCTAGGATGCATATTCTTGTGGACACAAAGTTATATGTAGCACTGACAATGCTGGCTACAGAGATCTTCCAACAAGCAACTGGGGAAAGGTGGGTCTCTTCCACCCATCAGCCTCAAGGATACCATACCTACATTTGTTTCTCAGATCCATGCTACAGCATGTGGAGGAACATATGCGATTGTCATGTACTACAGAAGAGAGAAAGAACACTAAGTGGGTGTTTTATGAAATATCCCATTTCCCTGAAGTAGTGGCTGGCATAGACTGCACACATTGCCATCAAGGTTGCACCTGGGACACAGTAACAATGGCTTATAAAAATGTAAGCGTTTCTACTCCACCAACTGCCAGGTGGTCTGTGATGCACAGAGCATAATATGCAATGTGTCAGTGCACGACCCAAGCAGTACCCATTATTCCCACATCTGGCACACATGTCACTTACAGCATTGATGCCTGTAGAATATTTTCCCCCAGAGTCATCTAATTGGTGACACCAAATAAGCCCCTGGAGCCATGGCTGATGACACTGATATAAAACACATAGAACATGGCAGTGAATGCATACAACACTGCAAAACATTGTGAAACTTGTGTTCATACTAAAGAAGACTCATGTGTGCTGTTCCGATGTCTCGGGTGGTGCCACATAGTATGCTGCAGATACATGAAGCAAGATATTTGCTGTGTGTGATGTTACACAACATACTGATGTGCAAAGTGGTACAGCATGGTACAAACATCAGGAGAGAGAATGCGCTGGATTTAACAGCAAAGGAGGAGGAAGTGTCTATTGGGGAGTCTGTGACAGACTCAGTTCTAGGTAATGACCATATTTGGTGGAGGTAAATGCTGTATGTCATAGTACTGGCATTGAAGCACTGTACTACAATGAAGCTGTACTACACTCTGCATGGATTGGCTGCACTGTGCCTCAGACACAGGCTATCCTAGTAAGAAAGTACAGGGGTAGTGCACAGTTCTCATTATATGTCCAGGTGAGGAGAGCCACAGTGACAAATACTGGCAATGGGCATTGTTTGGGCTGGAGTTGGGGATAATGAGGGGTGTGTGTGTGTGTGTGTGTGTGTGTGTGTGTGTGTGTGTGTGTGTGTGTGTGTGTGTGTATGTGTGTGTGTATATACCATAGCCTGATGATTGTGATAAACAGTGCTGCCTCCATTGTGATGTACACGGAAAGAGACATGTGATGGTTGTGTTGGATTTGATGGTGTCTCTGTGAGTGTTTTTTGACACGTCTCCTGCAGAAGTTGCTGTAATGTCCATATTTCTCTCTGTTAGTTCAAGGGCACTCAGAAGAGCTGTGTGTGGTGACCATGCACATCCCTATCCACAGAGCTGCACTCTCCAATTACCATCAATGTTATGATCCACAGATGGAACAGAGTGTGGTGTACTCTATAAGTGGGAACAGTGAAAGTTATCATGGGTTGATTCAGCACTCTCCCCCATCTGTGTACATGTTTATGACCAGGATCGGCTGCAGTTTCCTTGGCACTGGTTGGAATGTAGACCATGTCCTGACCATACAATGATAATGCCCATGGTCTGTCATCACAGCTGAGCACCTTGAGGAGAGAGAGTCCCCACTGTCTTTGTCCAAAGAGTTACAGAAATGTGCAAAGCTCTCTCTGAGATCATCACACAAACCACGTACAAAGCAAATTAGTGGTTGTGGATGCATCAGCCTGTGTCTGTATGACTGCCCTACATAGCCTTTATGTGACAACTATGAAGACACTCAGCTCAGGTGTGTGGCATAAGCCATGATGTCAGTAACCACTGCTACCCCTACATTCCTTCCTCAATCCTGTATGCTGCCAGCATCCAGTGTTGTTAAAGTTATAGGGGACAATGGTGTACCCAGTCTGCTGTGTTGGTTGACTTCTGATCTATTATGGTATCTTATGACTAAGAGGTGAGTTGTACAGGCAATGGAGTAGTGTATCTGGAAAAGGAATGATACGCCAGCCATGTTATGCGTGCCAGACAGTCCTGCTCTGTTGACAGACTCTGCCAGGCTGTGGCAGCCCTCATTATCAGCCTTAGATGTTTTCTCAACATCAGGCATACCGACAGCTACAGAGAATGAATTTCTGAAAGACCTGTGGAAACAGACAGACACACCCAAGTATGTCAGTGTACTTTATAACACTCCTAGATTCCAGTGAGACTACAGATGTACAGCATAATGACCTACTATATATATATATATATATATATATATATATATATATATATATATATATATATTCACATATCTTGTGTAGATTGATATAGTAGCTGAAGTCATAAAGTGCTTGTATAAAAAAAAATATCATATTTGGTATGAGTCCAGTCAGATCAATCTACTGCAACTGTTTGGAGGCACATGCCTATTTTCAGGCTTAATTTACCCACTTATATGCTGTAGCTATTTCTGGAGGGTTCTCTCTATTTTCAGGCTTGATTTATTCCTTCATAAGATAGATTTTTTGAATCTCTAGCCCCCCCCCCCCCACACACACACACACGTCATTTATGGCCATTATACTGGTGGTACCAATAATTTAAAGAATGAGACCCACAGTGTTAACTATTTTGGCATCATCTTTGTTACTCTCAGTTTTTGAAACTTGTATTTCTGTGTACTAGCCAACTGCCACTCTTTTGGTATACACATTTTATGCTAATTATGAGTCCAGATTTTTAGTTGGATGTACCTACTTTTCTAGAGCCTTTTCACCTAGTTCCAATATCTGCAAGTTGAGAGTTCTGAGTCCAGTTCAGGGTCTTCCATGTTGCACAACATGAAATATGTAAGGAAATATCCATCTGTGCTTTGCCCACTGATACCTGTGGTGGTGATGGGTGAAGTTCTACACCAGTGTCAGGTCCCCCACAAGGTATGAGAGTGTGGTCTTGTAATCCAGAAATGCAAAGCATACTACATGTCTGTTGGGGATTACCGAATAGGCAGACCCCATATGTGGACATCTGTTCTTGTGAAAGGTGGATTGCTTTGTTATGGGCCTGACAGATAGTGCCAGTGGTCATATCTCATACAAAATGACTTTGGGTTTAGTATAGTAAGCCAATTGGTAAATTTGTACCAATTGGCTTCCTACAGACATGTCCATGACCTCTCAGCAAATAAACAAAACAAAAAAGGGCTATAGTTTAAGACACGTGAAGCATCGAAGTGCCTTCTCAATTATGTCTCCTAACATTGGTGGCTGTCTCCTTCACCTCACCTATGCTACAGGTCCCACTAGACATGTTCATGCATTCATGGAACCCCAGTCACTCTTGCCCGTAGGGAGGATCTGCAGACGGTGTGCACGAAGGGCCTGCATTGCAGTGTTATTCTCTGCTGTGCAGAACATCTCCATTCTCTTCCTCTCCTTTTGAGACTTTCTGCTCTGAAGATGTGAGGACAGATGTATGGAAAGCTATTGGCCTGTGATATCCACCATTCCTTCATCACAGTTCCTACCACACTGTCAACAGATTACACAAACTGTACAATAACTACCTGCACAGTGGTACAGGCAACCTCTAAAGGTGCCTACCACAGGGCAGCAGTCTGATGCCATTTGCAGGTGTGCCCCTAACACACCACACTGTGCAACATGTACCTGTGACACCCATTATTGCAGTCTGCTTGATCAATGAATACTGATATGTTCTGTGTATCATGGGAACAACATCAAATATGTGGATGACTGCAACTTTGTTCCCTTGTCCTTTGTATGTCCCCATTTGCATTGAAATGCAACATCTATTTTCTATGTACCTGTTTGCTGTTTGATGACCTCCCCATGACATACATTGTCAATCAAAAGCAGGTATGATTGCAGCATGGCCAGTGTTCACTGCTGTGTGCTCCCTTGCCTTAGTAGGTATACAGCATAACATGAGGTTTATGTCTACAGAAAGTTGTCCCTGAATATGTCACTAACACCCCCCATGATGGCATCTAAGAAGAGTGGTGCATGTATATGCCAGTATGAAACTCTGCAGGCCTGAAATACATGATTGCCATAGGATTTCCCTCCCTCCCCCCAACAAGAACAACAGAGAGACACATATGGATAAGAGGTTTTCCCTCAATAAGCAATGAGAAGCACAGTTGGCATTTTAATTACCGCCTCCACAAACACCAACCGACAGAGAAATTTTTTGATGCACTGCCCCTCACATATACATAACACCACAACAGAGACTTTTTGAAAAAAGATGGCCACTCCTACACACAACAGAGTGACACAATGAAAGAAAATTCACCCCTTCCAACCAAAACTGGGGAGACACATTTTGTAAAGGCAGCACCCTCAACCCTCCTAACATAAGGGAGCAGTATTGTCAACTACAAAACCTCCAAACTTCACACATCATAGTTTGAAAATTATTCTCACCCATGCAATAAGCAGGGTGAGAAACTTTAGTTAGCAATGTCAACATCCCAGTCCACAGCTTCAGTAGAAGGCTTTTTTGCGTTACCTCAATCATGAGTAAAACAGTGTGGCAGTACACTTCATAACCTAGTAACAACCTCTTCTGTGTCTCTTCTCTCCACTCAGCAGTCAGTTGCTGGACAACTCTCCCTAAACCTCCAACAGCGGCAGCAGAATAGCATATGTTTTATTCAAACAGTTCCCAAACTTGTAGGCAGTATCCCCTGTTGACTTATCTCAGCTGTTGTAGATGTGCTTGTCCAAAGCAAGTTTTTTCCATCTTCTATCCACATCCTTTGCTTGATATCAGCAAATCCATTATTGTTCTGAGCCCTGCAATGACCATGGCTGTAGTTATCATGCAATTTAGAGAGTTATAGCTCAGCAATAATGCTAATTATCCAACTAGAGGTAAATGTCTTTGAATTGCATGTTTTACTCAATGCACACTATACCAAGGCTGCACTATGAGGTTCACTTGTGACTGCATACCCACATGAATGGTTACAAAGTGCCTTGTGTATGCATGAGCAGGTCAGTGACCCAAATGGGGACATGGATAAAATAAAGGTTTGTTGCAGCCCCTAGAGCTGCTAAACAGCAGTACTGGAACAAGGTCTGGATTTTGCTTGCTAAACAGAAGCCTAGCCACTTGCCATTCATACCCAGCTACTAATCTGCTACTTCATGTGTTTATGCCCTTCTATATGGTGGCATCACATACTCTGTCAAGCTGCCTTGCTGTCTGTCATTGTACGTTACATGAAGGCAGCACTGTAGATTGACATTAATGTGCCACCATATTCCTCTACACTTTGATCTGGGCAAGGTTTCTGAGGACAGTAAGTGTGGCAGGGTTCCCAGGTGGTGCTCAGAAGAGTCCAGAATATTCACTACTTAATGTAGAGAGGCCAGAGGGACCTGTTATGAGGATCTCCCATATAATGTTGATGCCTAGCATTGCCTTGCCAGAGTGGAGTCTGCTGCAACATGCATCACACCCAAAGTGAGCAGTGCAGTCACCACTACAATGAGCTAAAGAGGTGCTACCTTGTCCTTTTTTGCCACTAGGAAGAAGAGTCTGGGGAAAGTTCAGTGTGTATTCTTGCAAAGTACATTTAACTATTTTGTAGTAATAACTTTCAGGCCAGTTCCAAGACATATGATTCATGTTTATTTATATTTTCTTTTATGTTTTTCATCTCCTTTGGAAAACTAGCTGTTATTTCAAGCACATATGGACCATCTGTCCAGGTTCAGGGGTAAGTATGTACTTGTAATTGTATACCAGTTAATAGATATCATAGCAAATTTGTGCATAGTGTGTTGTGTAGACTGACACCCACTTCTAGCAGTAATACACACCAATAAACACATCTACACTATCCAGGCAGGCCACCTTGCTATCCCACCCAACCTGTCTGAGGTGCCACCACTATCAGGCTAGGGATCAAATACCTGTCACTGCTTACCCTATCATTATGTTACGTGCCTTTCTGTACTGCACCTGTGGATTGGGCCATCTACATTGCTAAGTTCACTGTCATAGCCTTGGCAGTTCTACAGGGCACAGTGTTCTAATTGCTCAACATACTGCATGCATTGTCTTTTTTAGGCATGATAGTAGTGACACTTTTACTTGGCATACCTTGACCATGATGCCTTTTCACACAGTCTGTCTTGTACTATTGTCTGGTACATGTAATACTGCTGAACAGCAATCTGCTGCCTGGTGCCCATGTTTAGGAACTGGGTTAACTGATGTTGTTGTGTCCCACTGTTGTGGTCCATATGTTGCCCTGTGGTGTCCCACTGTTGTGGTCCATATGTTGCCCTGTGGTACCTGTATATTAAGCCATGTCTGATATCCCTTCCTTGCCCCTTAACCATAATACATTGCTACTGTCCATCACCATTTGTCCCACCTACTGTCTACCATTGTCTCTCCTTTGTGTTCCCCATCTTAGTGTCAGTGCCTCCTTTGTTGGTCTTTGTCAGTGTACTTTGTTTACTTTTCCATCCCAACACCATCCCTATGCTCTTTCTTGCTCGCACCATCACCTGTTCCAAAGAAAACCTCTGCTCATGCTTCCCCATCTCATCCTATATCATTCTGTGTGATCCCCAACTCACTCTTCTCACTTTTTGACTGTTTTGTATACCCAAATCTTCCCCCATTAATATCAGTTGTATAGCTAGCGGGGGGTGAAAGGGGCAGCCACCACAAACTCAAGGTGCTATGGGGCAAGACTGGCAAAATCTGGTTGGTTGGTAGTATTGTGCCAGCATTTAGAAATGAATGCTGATACCGCATTTTGGTTTGGACTGAAGCACTTCAGCATTTCGTGTGTGGTGTGAACTGTAGCAAGCTGTTTGCTAAAGTCTATAAAGGAAAAAGAGATTTTTTGTTCCAGAAGTATGAGAGGACATTTTCCATTTTTTTTTTTGCTCCTCAAAGTAATGATGGGGGTGCCAGATCAGGGAAAGGCACAGTGCACCAGTATAGTTCACTTTGGCTCAACTTGATAGGAATAAAATGGTAATAACTATGCTATGAAGCTTTTATTATGGTTGTTAGCAGTTCCTGTAGTGGAATGTCTTTGCTCATGCTGACGCATATAGTCTTGCTTATGATACATGCAGACTTCTGGAATAAATGGGTTCCATAACTGTCATCATGCTATGCTTCTCTTTATGCTATTTGCAGGGTTCTCACCAGCGTATATTTTATTTAATCTCCCTCTTGTTGATTGTTAATTAACTTAAGGCCACATTGCACAACTTTGATGACACTAGTTAGCCATTGTGTGGCCGCATAAAAGTTGCTTTTGAATCCCAGGGTATATTGTGCAACCTTCTCTTACAGGACATTTTTTTCTGTTCACGTAAGTGACAATACTCAGAAATTCTTCATACTACCTGTTGAGTTTGACTGTTAATAAATATTTTTTATTGTCTGTTTATTAATTCATTCATTGGTTGTTTCACAAAAGACATATTAAAAGTATTCTTGTAAACATCTTGCCCTAGAAGTAAATACAATAGAGTATAAACAATTACATGATCTATTTCATGAATTACCATAGTCTATCTAAGTAAATATCATTGTCACCAATGGAATATAAAGCAAATGACTCACTTTAGTTAAATCTACTAAAATGTTACTAGATAAACAATAAATATATCAAAGACTTAAACTCTTCCATTTCTTAGGATTTTGGATTAATATTTGTTTTACTTCTTCTCTAAATGATTATTCTCTTGCCTTGTATGGATTTTGCAATGAAATCTAGTTATTTCACATATTGTATGAAATATGATGCAATAAATAATATATATATTACATAATTTCTCACCATTTCCCCCAAAATAGCCTTGAAATCCCAGAACTAAAATTTTCATTAGTGTCTCTTACAGGTTTCTGTTCTTTGTCTTCTTTGAGATGCATTTTCATGAACCATTTTGGCTACAGGGAAGTCTTTAAAGTACTCTAATTTTTGTAAAGGCTGCGAATTTCTTGGATGAAGGTTCTCCCGCTCCATGCCATTCCAGGCAGTAGTATCACGTATCCTGAAATTCTAGCTTCAGGTCATTTCTCATTTGTGACTAACATTATATAATCACAACAGTATGACTCAGACAAGGTACAGCAGGTTAATTATCTCAGTAACAGGGGACAAAGAAGGTGATACAAGTACCTTGCTATGGTGGCTGTTTCTGATAATCTTAAAATATAATAGTCACTATGACATAAGAGCCAGAGCAACAAATTCATAAATAAATTATTGAGAGAGTTCAAAAAATCCATTGTGATGTGCACTGAGGACCGGAATATGATACAAATGCCACAGAAGGAGAGAACACCTACTCCATACCACACACACACACACACACACACACACACACATATATATATATATATATATATATCTATATATATATATATATATATATATATATATATATATATATATATATATATTATATATATACATGTGTGGAAGTATAGAACTTGTTTTGTAAGAAGAAAACTACAGTCTTGGTCAAAACAGTTCTGTGTTTAGGGTATAACTGTTATTTAATAGGTATTGGTGGTGCATGTTACATGCTTAACTCTGTGTTATACAGCTGATGGGCAAGTTGTACGGCAAAATTGAATCATTGTATTTCTTAAAGATAGTGATAGATAAGAGTTGAAGGCTTTTGAGCAAAGAAAGTATAGGATAAACTGAGGGGAGGGTTTGCTGTGATTTGTGTGTGTCTGCTTTGATAGATGTAAGCTTTGAGCAAAGACTGAGGTTTCCATTGAGTAAACAGAACATATACAACATAGTACTCACACCAATAGATAAAGTTGCTATGGCAATTATGAGAAAGGAAACATGTAACAATAATCAAGCAACTTAGTGGTTCACCATTCCTGGAATATTAGAGTAGTCAGTGTTGTCAGTTAGCATATATTGTGAGAAACAATATGAAGGATAGAAGGAGAGGATGAAGGTAGAAGAGTTGTGGAGCTGCACTGAGAAGGCACTAAGGATGAGAAATGGGTCTTCTATCAAGAAAAGAAGGAATGAGGTAAAGGATCTAGGAAAAAAATAGACAAGTCAAGAGATCAGTAAAATTAGGAGAGCAGGGTGGAGTATAATAATCTAAAAGACTGTTGTTTTGTATCTTTTGGTGCAGAAACATATAATTGCATGCCTCACATACTAAGATGTTGGAAGTAGTGAGAGTTTTGTATATACGGTTTGAGATCTTGAGGTATCTTGGTCAAGACTGGGGAATAAAGCAACCACAGTCTTGAGGTTTTTAAATGAAATATTATATTTTACTGAAGGGAATATTATCAAAATGTTTCAAATATAACTGAATACAGGAACATGATAGAGTTGTCTAAATCAAATAGTTGTGTGAATGTAGTTGAGAGGTGACCCCCACAGTGTAACAGAAAAAAAGCAGAAATCCTAAGAACAAAAATCATCTTGTGTCCTTACCAACAAAGCTTCAATAAGGTGAGTTCTCTGGTGAGGACACAGCATGGATTTTGTTCTTTGAACTGCACTTGCAGATGACATTTAGACTGGTGAATCTGGTCCACCACTGTTCTGGCAGGGATACCCTTCATTTTCCCACCATGGTCACCTGCTCTATGGGGTGAATTGGTTTGAGGTGAATATTGTCCAAGGGGTGTGAACCCACCAAGAAGCAGACCTTCAGATCAGTATCCTCAAATTGACTGTGAACCTCCTAGTATTGCAGGTCTTCCTTCCCTAGGGTGTGATTGCTACATGTATTTGATGTGGTATGGTGTATCAACAAGCAAGCTGAGAAACCATACAAGTGTGGTAATGTCTTCACAGCCCTTTATAATAGCAGTACCCATTTATAGGGAGGATAATGATAGAGTACTGTTATGCTTGCCAAGAGCAAAAATACAGGATGAGTAGGGCCTTACGACCCATTAACGCAACAAAAGTTTGGGGCTTATTTGTTCATGTTGGATCAGATTGTCTTATCTTTTAAAGACTCACTGACTGTTAATAGAAGCAAAACCTCTTATCACAAGGACCTATAGAACCAGTGCACTGCCTTCTGTTTCAACTGCTCAAGAATGGTCTCTTTGTATTGAAAGCAAGTGAAACGGACAGTGGAGGGCCCTCATGGCCAGGGTAGCTGAGGGATCTTTTTTTCCAAGTCTGCTCAGAGGTTTGCTGTCCTTGTTATTTGTTAGTGGGTTCCTGGAAGTAATGCCAAAAGGTCCCTTACTGGAATCTAGAGGCTCCTGATCCAAGAGTCATATGATAAAACTGTATTTTTCTTCATTTTCCCATCCCGGTGGTCTCCATTCTGCACTCAGAAACCACTTATAGTATGCTTTCTGCATAATGAGGCATTTGTTAGACAGTAAAACAATTCAGAGGGTTCCTTCTTTGGCTAAGAGTATTGTTCAACATTATTTCTTGTGCCAGAAAAAGGAGGATACTGGTTCTGATCTGTTGCAACAAATATCTTTTTTCTGTTAATATTTGAGATTTTTTGTTGCTGTCTGTAAAAAATAATTGCTTAGAATCAAGATGGCTGGTAGTCATATTTGAAGAACCATTTTTTTACAGTGAAGATTTTATAGGTTCATAGATTAGTACTAGGCTAACTGCCCTTGCAAGCTATTTTTTTTAAGCCTAGTCAATTATCCCTTGTGAGATTCAAACCCTGCACCTTGTGTTTGTAAGGCAAGCACCTTAACCATTAGGCCACCCTAAAGTATTAGAAATTTGTTCAGGAATGATATAAATATCTTGCATTTAGCGCTTTGTGAAGCCAGAAGACAGTTCAGAAGTTATTGAGTTCAACAAGTGACAAATAGTCTGGGTAACAGCAACAACGAAAAATAGATCCAACACTATAATGTGTCCAAAGAAATGCAGCCGCACAACAGCAATAATACGACCTGTATTTAATAATAAAAAAATTATGGTATATGTTCTCAAATATTCCCTTAGGATTATATATATAATGACCATTAGAATGGCTAGCATATATGCATATGGACACGAATGCCTGTATACAATTTTATTATATGTTATAATAAAAAATTATTTTTATTGTTATGCAAGAATATGGAATAAGATACAGATGACCATCAGATTTATCACATTGTTTTATATTTTTTAGTAATATGATGTGTTTAGGCGATTATATATATAACCCTCTACAATTCATTTGCGTATAGGGTATATGTCTTTTTAAATGTTTTTAAGGTATTGGCGCCTAAAATGTATAAATTTGCCCATGTTAATTGTTTAAATGATTCTGATGAAGTCCACATGTTGGGTGGATAAAAGCGCTAGATCCATATTACTGTTTGTTTGATCCGTGTTACTGTTCGTTTACTGTCCGTTGTTCTGAGTTTTTATTATTAAATACAGGTCGTATTATTGCTGTTGTGCGGCTGCATTTCTTTGGACACATTATAAGTTATTGAGTTCTAAAACTGAGGTGGTTTTGTATTCAGTATCTGCTTATTAAGTATGGGTGGCTTCATAACTCCTTGTATGGGTATATATTTTATCACTGTAGAGAAATGCAGTCACTAAAATCTAATCATGTCTAAAAATCTAAATGTACTTGTAATTTGTCTATGTGGAGCTATTCTTCATGGGCCTCTACTGAAAAAGGGCCTTTTCGGCTCAGTCAGACACCCCCGGTTAACAAATGTAAACTAAAATAAATAAAATAAAAATAAAATCACTGCAGCCAATAAGCAAAGAAAGCATATTTCATATTGGCTTTATGTTCCGTACTATACTGATGTTTCTGTATACTATATATGTTTCTGTAGCAGTCGTGATTGGTCATTACTAATTTTGTGTTCTAACATAGAATTCCTTATGACAGACATATTGATGTGAATTTGTTTCATGGCTAGTCTCCCTTTCCCAGAAGGTCTGTGTTTTGATAAGATGTACTTATTATTTTCATATTGTCTTAGGCCAGATATTTTAGGCATTTAATGCTAGCTTTGTAAATCTGAAACTTTCTCCAAGAGATTTATTTTGCATGCTTTAAAGAGTGCAGTAAGTAGTTTCTTCTGCTACAAATTCATTTTCTCTCATAGGTGGTTTTCCTGTAGAGCATACTACCCATCAGCCCCCATCAGACTAGTCCATTTGTTCCCTATTCAGGGTATTTTCCAGCGAAAGTGGGAGCTAGTAGGGCTATCTGTGTTCACACATGTCATATTGCCTCCTGTGGAACCAGTTTGCTCCCTTTCTGGTATTCCAGCAGACAGGCTGCATTTGTTATGACCAAGATAATAACTACATCCATTGGCTGATGTGGGCACTTAAGACAGAGCAGAGGTGTCCTGTGCTCTCCCTCTAGATGTGCATGGTCTGTCATTCATGTGCCTTTGAAAGCTGCTGTCACTATCAGAGGACCACTATGCCCATATACACTAGTATTATGGTCCTTGGCTTGCATAGAAGTACATGGCAGACCCAGAACCACCATCTTCCTCCCTCACAAGATGGGTGATCTGGGTGTAAACCACTAACTCCCACTCTGTCCTACCTGGCTTTAGCAGAAACCAGTCTACTGATCAAACTGGTCATAGGCAGGGCTTCATCTTTTTTATCACTTGACTCTTCAGGTCAGCCTCCTTGAATATCAGGTTTCTTACCCTCAGGCTTTTGTCTGTTTATCTTATCTGGGGAAAGTCCTACTGGGCAAAATCCATTTTCAGCAGAAGCCTGGGAAGAAAAGCTCCAGGAGATGCTTTTAGGGTAGGAGTGACAGAAAAAATATTTACCAATATACATTACATAGATTGTATCCAGGTGCCTTAAGAGCAAACAGGTAATTCCTCTGCTGCTATACTGTGTGAAGTCAAAGCAGGTATTTCTTCTGTGACAATATTATCCATGATATTAAATTCAAAGTATAACATTTTTATATGCAAATAGTTCATGTGCATTGTATGTAATAAAAAGATATTGGATGTAACGTATATGACATGGGTAAGGAGGGTTACAGTATAGATTGTTAGGAATAAATAGCAACTGAGGTAAGGGATGTGAAATATTAGCCAGTAGGTACATGATAGTTAAAGATGGAAGGGGAGGGAGACATTGTATAGCTGATGAGTCAAGGATAGTGGGAGTAAGCTGCTTCAGCAGCATAGAGGGATAAAGTCCTGACTATGACCCTCGTGACCCAACTTTGATTAGTGGCTCAGGCAACTAATGGAGCAGCAGGAAAGGGATGTCCATGCCTATCCCAGGGGGTGGTACATGGGTGTGTCCTTGTGATGATCCTTGGCAGAGGCCGGGGATATTGCGAGAGGAGGTATGATTGCAGGGTGAAAAGTGGGCCTGGCTGTGCTGTTATGGAGGTAGGGTGATATGGTGCTCTCTTGCATTGCACACCCACCCAGACCAAACAATGTTACCAGAAGGGGGGATGGGTAGGTCATACAAGAAGACACCCTCTGGACAGATGCATTGATGTGCCAAGCCCTGGAAGTCTAAGGATCCTTGCCCAGCCTCAGCAATACCTGATAGAGTCTGAGAGTTGTGCAAGTAGTCAAGCATGGACAAGGCAGGGGGGCTGGCCTGGCAATAATGAAGGAAAGGAGGGAGAAAAAAAATGAAAGGATAGTGTGAGTAAGACTACTAGGATACATACTGACATAGTACCTGGTTATAAGAAAATTGTCAAAAGTATTTGAAGGGAATGGATAAGGTGAGAAGGTCAGAAAGAAATTCAATTTCATATGAGGATTAAGATCGAAAGGTAACTGAGGAGTACTGGTTGAAGTTTAAAAAGTGGATATAGGTTATAAAGAAAATGGGTATGAGGTGACACAGGAAAATGGGAGTAATATGTAAAACAGCTGTGGATTCTCAAAGGGGCAGTAGGGTAATGACTCTGGGAAGAAGTAATGTTGCTTTACATTGTGGTAATCTGCAAAATAGCAGTGAAATCACAGAGACTTGGTCTATGTGCAATGTGGGATCTGTAAAATAGCAGTGAAATCACAGAGACTTGGTCTATGTCTAATGTGGGTGCCAAACAGAGCATTAAGTACCTTTCTATATATTTTCTTTAGCGAGAAGCTTTGAAATGTAATTGATAGGATGCAAAAGCCAGGGAAACAAATTCCTGAGGTATCATGAGAGCTAGGCTGATGCAGTTCAAAAAGTCTAGGTCCACTAGGCACAACTTTTCAAGGTCAGCTCATTCCCCTTACTTGTGGTCCATCTCATTTCCAATACTCTCCAGATCTCTGTTGATATTCATCAGGTTTGTACATAGAACTGTCCTCGGGATTCCGAAAGTTTTCTGGTTGGTCAAAATTGCTTCTGATTTTTTCCTCCTATTTTGTCAGACAGTTGTTAACTTTACCCCCATAGGCAGCAAGCATTTTAACGTGCCTTTTTCACCCTCTCTGGTTTTGTGCTGTTTTTAGCTTTGCATCACTTTATATTTGGAAGCAGTATTATTAATGTATCTTTAGTAATTCAGTGTGGCAGTACTGACCCTTGGGATTTCTGCCAGCAGAAGGCCAGTGGTCATCCTGATTTCCATAGCTCTTTATCTTTTCCCAACAAGGCCCAGCAGACTCCCACTCTCACTGACCCCAGAACATTGTTATAAAGGATCATCAGCCAGTGCGATCTTCTGATATTTATTGACACAGTTTGAGCATCTTGAGTCTCCAGTTGTTTTGTCAGTTTGTCATGTCAGCCTGAGTCCAGAGCTTTAAGAGAAGGATTATTCCCCAGTGGTGTACTTTGTCTATTAGTGTAATTGTCTTGCCAGATATTTTGTAGATGTTTGGTGCTAATTAGCATTGCTACAAGAAGCAAATACCACACAGTTTTCCATAACTTGTGTCTTACCTGAGTCCAGAGCATGACCTGCATAGTTGTCTGTATTATGCCTTATTTAACAAGATGACCATTAAGCATGGGGTGGAATCTGCAGGCGTTATCACTAAATGGATGTACTTCTGGTCATGGTCTGCAGGCTATTTGTCTGACTACCTTCAGAAAAATAACATCTCTTTGGAGAAACACCTGAATAAAGAGATTATGGAAGGCACACAACATTACCTCCATGTGTAACAGCTCCCTGTATCTTGTGTCTTTCCGCTAAGGCCTGTAAGTGCAACTTTCTCAGGAGCCCACCATGTCTTCAGCATCTAGCATGTCTTCAAATGCCAAAAACCCCGTACTGTTGGTCCTGGGCCTTCGGTCAGGTCACAGGACCTGACATAAAAGCATTATCATCAACTTAAGGGAGGGTGGCATCCCCACATTGCTTATATAGGAGAAGGAGGTCAAAAGAGGCCAATTGAAGGTTTCAGGCATCTGCCAGCCACCAAAGCTTCCATGACAGACTACACTACATAAGACAGGCTCAAATCATCTAAGCTACAACTGCCATTTGACAGTTTGTTTTCCACTGGACAGAGCTGGGCTTCAACCATGCTCTCTCACAGGATCTCTCCACGTTGCCCCAGGAGTTAATGGGTTTTGTAAAATCCAGACAGCCAGTCTCTGTAGAATAGTGTCAGAGGTACATGCTGATAAATGAAAAAGGGAGCCTTCTCCACAAGGGACTCTACTTCAGATTCAAAGATGTAAGAATTGGCTTATGTTAATGACATTTCCGAAACATATAGCCAGTACTCTGGCACTTAAAACACTGTTTCCTCAGCCTTGCCACTTGTGAATGTTTCATTTTGTTATCTCCTTCATGGGAAGGAAACATTCAAATGGGAAACTAGAGTTCTTCTGGACACTGCTCAAATGAATTTTATTGGTCTATTTGAGTCAAAACCTAAGACCATTCCTCCATTTCTAAAAGCCCTGGATGGTGTGTTTTGCAGTGGATCTTTTTACAGCATCACTCTGACTCCCTGTTCTAAGGAAGCCAGACCACTTTTATAGAGCCCATGACTCCCTGGATAATAATATCAGTATGATGATAAGTGAGCAGGTATCTAGTGTTTTCAATCCCCCATTGCAGGGGACTCTTGCCTTATTTGAAAAAATCAGTGAAGTTCATTTTAGGGCTTTGGTAAATAACCAAAACAACTCTGGTGTTGAAGGTCACAATGTAACAAAGGCAGAAAGGGATTTTATAGCTTACTTACAAACACAAAAGTTCCGGGTAATGCAACCAGATAAGGGTGGGGGTATTATTTGTATGGATGAAATGGAGTATGAAAGAAGAATGTATTCTATGTTGACAAGCATCAGTTATGAAAAGGTTTCATTAAATGAACTTAACCAGGCATATAAACGTATCAGATCATACTTAAGTGACTTATTTGTGGATGCATCTATTTCGATAGATACATATCAGTATTTAAGCATGCCAGCTCCACTCATCCCAGTGATTTTCGGCACGCCGAAAATACATAAAAATCTTATGGACCCACCTTTTTGTCCTGTAATAGATGGACGTAAGTCTATTGCATATGCCTGTGCTAAGTGGGTTGATTCTAGGTTAAAACTACCTTTGCAGTCAGAACCACAGATCTGTCATGATTCTTGGGCCTTTTTAGAAGGCCTCAACAGTTTACCTTTTGATCCCTCCTACAATTTTTTGATGGTCGATACAAAAGATTTGCATACAGTTATACCTCAAGATCTTGGACTACAATGGGTGCGTGAACTTCTAGTTAAACAAGTAGAAGGGGTAGATATTGATCTCATAATTACATTACTTGAAATTGTTCTAAGTAATAATTATTTTATTATAACCACAAGAAAGACCAGTGAAAAACAGCTCTACTTTCCACCAGAATAGATTTATTAATAAAACCTTATAGTGTCATCTCTAGCGCCTCAGCTGTTGCCTTTACTGAGTAAAAAACGTATCCATTAATACATCCACATTATATACTCTCTTAACATTTCATGTTCCAATAAATCAATTAAACAATTAAGTAAAACTACTCATAATTACTAATAAAACAATCAACATATAAAACCCTGCCAATTGCACTCTTTGTTAAGCCCCCTGGGCTGTAAAGTTTCATATTTCATGATAAGAATAGCTTCTTTTTTCTTTAAAATGTATTTTAATAAATTTTCATTACCATACTGGTGTTCTACTTGTTCTAAAACTGTAACTTTCATTTCCTTGATAACCCCCCCATGTACCAAATGAAAATGTTCTGCTACTGGACTCATCATTTTTTTATTTTTTACATCCCTGATGTGTTCCTTAACTCTTTCGGCTACACTTCTTTTGGTCTCCCCTATATAATTCTTACCACATGAGCATTTAATCAAATAAATTACACCCCTGTTATTTTATGTCTAAGGGGAATACGTTTTACAAAATCAGGGGTTGCTATGGGCTCCCCATGTGGTGGCAGTTTTGCCAATGCCATTATGGCATTTTGGGAGAGGACGTTTCTCTTCCAGAGCCAAATTTTCAATGAAAAAGTAACTTGGTAGACTAGATATCAAGATGATATGATTTTCCTTTTTAAAGGTGAAGAAAGAGAAGCAACCCAATTGCTCAAGGTTATGACTAGTTTTACTAACTTTTTGGAATTTACTTTCCAATTTAATAGCCAGACCATTAACTTTCTTGACATAAGGCTATATAAGGATGGAATATATAATAGATATGCAACACAAATCTATAGGAAACCTATGTATTCCAACTGCTTTTTACACTGCCACAGTAATCATCCATACCATCAAAAAAGAACAGTGGTCAAAGGTCAATTGGTAAGGGCCTCGAAAATGACATCCAGCGCTGATGAATTTTTGAAGGAATGTGACAACGTTAGAAATATGTTTATCAAACGTGCATATCCAGACTCCCTTATTGACCACCTTATTGTGGAAGTTAAAATAAAAAGGGAGAGAGTTCACTTTAAGCCTATTATATCAAGTGGCTATTCCCCAGATGAAGAAGTTTCTTGTTCACCTGCCCTTCTTGTTGAAGAGGGAACTATAAATGGAAATTCTGGAAACAACTATGTTACCAGTTTCCTAACCCAATATTCTACTAATGCTGTAGGCTTTAAGAATATTCTAGTCAATAATTGGAATTTCATTTTAGAAGAATATACAATCATGAATTCCTTAGGGATGAGGCCCTTGGTAACCTATGAAAGAGGTCTTAATTTAAAAGCATTATTAGAAGCTCCTAGAATCACTCACAGCTAGTCTTGAGGCATGTATAAATGTGGACGGTGCCATTATTGCCGGTACATCTAGACAGGTACACATGTATTAATACTTGGGACTAAATATATTATTAAGGGCAAATTCACTTGTGATAGTCAAGGCATAGTTTATTTGGCTACCTGTCACCAATGTTTAGCCTTTTATTTGGGCAAGACAGAATGCCCTTTTAAACAGCGTATATATCAACATCTATATAACATTACTAGGAAAATCAGCACTAATGCCCTTACCAGATATATAGCTGAGTTCCAGTCCCACAGTTTTCAATTTATTGTGTTTGACCATATTGAAAAAAACGTATAATCCTTCGCAGACACAAACCAAGAAAACTAAAGATAGGAACCAGTAGGCAGTACAACTTTCGCCACAGATAGACAAACGATAAGCCACAGGATGCAAAAATTTAATAGAGTGAAGCGCTTTTCGTCTGCTCGACTAGCAGACTTCATCAGACAAATACATGTGTTGTTAATTACAATTTATACCTATAGTGACATCATTAATTAACATCAATACAATTTGTATCTAATAAGACTTAATGAGAACATAAGTTAAAAACACAAATTAAAGCACTAAGTAAGCATATTCTTGAGACTAAGACATCCTAATGTTAGTCAAATGTTTAAAACTAAAAAAATTGATTAAAATTAATCAGTTAGTTTGTATGAATTAAATAAAATGAATTTGGTAAAAGATAAATAAATTTAGTTTAAATACATTTAAGTTTAATTTGAATAAATTTAGTTTGATTTAATTTAAATAAATCCATTCCCCACACCACTCGAATTGAATCAAATGATTAAATAAGTATAACTTCTGATAGAATATAAAATAAGTACAATCCATACTGCATAGATGGTCACATATTGTTTAAACAGGTTAGCTAAACACTACCTAATACTACCATAACAGTTCAAAAAATCTCGTGTATATGGTACACGTAATGGTGCACAGTTAGTACTAAAGTGGTTAGTGTATATACATAATGTTGTAAACTATAACTCACTGTTAGGTCATACAAACAGGATGGAAAATGTCAAGCTGTCATTAACAAATGAGCACATAAATGCATAAACACATGTTCATTGACCTTAAGACCCCAAGCAACTAAATAATATACATTATGTTTAGGACTTCGTGTATAGTGAGGAAAGTAAAGTGCTTATAACCTACTCACTAACAGTAATGGTGTCCTAATGATAGACCAAAACGCTATCTTAAAAGACTTTTTAATTTTAAGATGCTACTGATCGAGCAACTGTCATTAAGGCCTGGTTGAGCATAAGCATTCAACCTAATCTGCCACTTAAGTTCGGACTCCTCAAGAAGTAGTTTTAAAGGTGCACCTCTTTTCTTTTCTAGTACCTGATCGATGACAATGAATTTAAAGGAATGGTCGCTAAATGAAATTACGTGTCTAGCTAATGCGTTTTCATCCTTCCTTTTCTTCATTGCATACTGGTGCTCGTAAATTCGCTCTCTCAATTTACGTTCGGTCTTCCCTACGTAAGTTTTTTTTTTAGTTTTAAACATTTGACTAACATTAGGATGTCTTAGTCTCAAGAATATGCTTACTTAGTGCTTTAATTTGTGTTTTTAACTTATGTTCTCATTAAGTCTTATTAGATACAAATTGTATTGATGTTAATTAATGATGTCACTATAGATATAAATTGTAATTAACAACACATGTATTTGTCTGATGAAGTCTGCTAGTCGAGCAGACGAAAAGCGCTTCACTCTATTAAATTTTTGCATCCTGTGGCTTATCGTTTGTCTATCTGTGGTGAAAGTTGTACTGCCTACTGGTTCCTATCTTTAGTTTTCATATTGAAAAAAACATTAGGGGTGGTTCATGGGAGTTCAGGCTCGAAGAACGAGAATTAAGGTGGCAACTCCAGACCAATGCACACACCTATCCTGGACTTAATGATACATGTTCTATTAAATGTCCCTTAAAGCGAAAAGCACTAGATAGGTGATTTTTGATTTAATAATGAATCAAGTTTTAGTATATATATATATATATATATATATATATATATATATATATATATATATATATATATATATATATATATATATATATATATATATACATATGCATATATAAATCTAACAAAAGTAATTTTATTTTTATTATTATCATTATTATTACTACAAATATTAGTATTTTTATAGTATTCTTTAATAGTTTTTATATAAGCAAAGCAGAATATAATTCCAACAGTAACCAGGTACCTCTGCAAAAACACAAAACAAATCCCAAGAATAAAAGCAGGCAGAGGCAAGGCTCCAGTTTCTTCAGCTGATTTATTACAAGACACACAAGCGCTTTCACCACAAGGCTTCTTCAGGTGTATAAAAAGCAGCACTCAACACACCCATTCTTATACTAAGCATTAGCTAGTCACATGATTAAAAGAGAAAACTCTTAAAGGCACAAAGAACAATTGTATTCAGCCCACAGTAAAATGCATAGTAAAATATATATAAAAAAACTTCATTGCAAAAACCACATTTCATAAAAGCAATATTACAAAAAATACATATTACAAATACACATAAACCACATAAATGTAACAGATTCTACCTACTTAATGGTCTATTTTTCAGGATGGGTCTCAATGGTACATGGTCATTAAGACCATGTCCTGTGTTAGCTCTTAATCTCACAATCCATTTAGCCTCCAGGTTCTCAGTTTGAACTCTGATGTCACCACCCCTCAAGTTCTCATGACATTTACCTAATACCATAAATGTAAAGGTGTGTTGATCATTCGTTTCTTTAATGTGTTTTGCTAAAGCATTGAACACACTACCCTTCTTAATATGGTATAGGTGTTCCCTGATCCTATCCCTTAATAGTCTATCTGTCTTTCCCACGTAGAATTTACTGCATACTTTGCAAGTAGCAAGGTAAACCACATGTGAAGTATCATACCTTGCACTGGTTCTTAGTGTATAAGTTACACCAGTGTCTGGATGCAGAAACTGTATATCTTTTATTCTTTGAATAGTTTTTATATGTTTTTTTAGTAAAAATACACCTTTGTATAATGACTTATATATATATATATATATATATATATATATATATATATATATTTTTTTTTTTTTTAAACAGGAGGTTTGGTATGGTCCTTTAAGCAACAATAAACTTCTTTGTGATTGATTAATTTATCCATTTAATTGGCATGAGAATGATGTCTTTTTAAGCTGTTGTATCTTGGGAAATGATGTCTGAAGAAGTACATAATACTTGGTGTACGAAAGCGCCAACATTAAATAGTGTGTGTGTGGTTTACCATTTCATCTCAGTTTTTGAATTTCATCAGTTTGTTTTTATATTTTACTTAAAATCAAAGCACATAAAGGCAGATAAACACCCTTCACCAACTCAGCGTTTCCATCTAGTTAAAACAGACTTTATCAGATCTGATGAAGTCTATTTTAACTAGACGAAAACACTGAGTTGGTGAAGGGCATTTATGTGCCTTTATGTGCTTTGATTTTAAACCTTGGAAGCTGCTTGTGTGAATTAAACTTGGATTTTTGCATCAAAGAACAATTGACTGCTGTATTTTCCTGTCACGGGTACTTGTTTGGAGTTTATAGTTCTTTTTTGTACCTTTGCTGGCTTTTACTTGGTGTACAAGGACCCAGTTACTGATTAGATGTGGTGTCCATGGAGCCCAGCAAGGGATCAAATGTGGCTACATTCAAGAATTCCTTTCCCAATTAGAGTAGGATATTTGACTGCTTTGGGGGAGAAGACCCATACCTCTGCTAGCCTGACTGTTAGGGATATTAACTTACCAGTCCTGCATGTTAAGGTTCCAGTAAACCTTCCTTGGTCATTTGAGATATAAGATATATTGTATAGAATGCAGTTGCCTAAAAAGGCAGACACTTGATTTATGTGACCTTAGTGCTCAGGTTGCTATGCACTTCTATAAATGCAGCTGTAGTGCAGTTAATGCATCCCAAAAGGTAACTGCTTATGGGGTCTGAGGTTAGGAGACATGTCTGGCTGGCTACTCACATCCCTTTTAATAACATGTGATAACTGAGCTCCTTGATGATCCAATGGATAAGGAGCTCCCCTTTGTGCCAGGTGGTGTTTAGGAAACATTTCCTCCTGATTCAGGGATGGGAGGCAGCCTAGCTTTTTGTTAAGCAATGGGAAGCCATCATACAGGACAGGTCATTCATGTAGATAATACTAAACCAGGGCAGTAAATTTTATTTCCAGAAGAAACCAAGATTTCTAAGAAATCCTCCTATTCCCAAAAGTAAGCAGCAACTTTTTGCTCCAAATGTAGCAGGCCTGCTTCCAGGGAATCATAGAAATTATTTCAGAAATAGAACAAAGTAATAGTATTGCACTCCAGACTGTTTCTAGTACCAAGAAGGAACTTTGCACTTTATTTTGGAGCTTGGATACAAGGACTCTTGTCTATACATTCCCATAGCCAAGGTTCTCGGGCAGTTCCTAAGCCTCTAAGCAGGGGGTGCTGCGTATTACTGTTTTACCTCTTTGCATTTTCGTCTGTCTGCTGCACACAGTGTGTTTACAAAGTGCGTGGCTCCAACTTCTTAGATGACTGTACGTTGCAGAGTTGGCTCATTAGAGCTCTCCAAGAGGGAAAACTTATCTTTTGCTGGCTTTTAACAGTTTATCATTTTGGAAAAGTACAGTTACTGGCTAGTAGTTAATCTGGCTGAATGTCAACAAAGAAGAAATTTGAATCAAGCAAGAAAATTAACCAGAAAGGGGAAGGAAGTAAGTTCTGTCTGTGAAGTACTTTGCTGCTGTTTAGCAAAAAACAGTTTATGTGTCAGCTATAGTATAGGAGATGGCATCCAGTCATTTAAACAACAAATTAGTTGCACATACAGGTGATTAATTGACTCAGTGGATGAATATATAAAGTCAGATGACAAAAAGGCTGGAAAAAGAGCCATCTTTAAGTAGTTATCAAGAAGAGGTGTTAAAACTGCAGAAATCAGAAGTTGAAATGAAAATAAGACATCTTAAGAGCTGTTTCAAAATGAGTTAGATAACATCATGCAGAGAACCTGAGATGTTCCGCTATACCAGAGAAACTGTAAGGAATACATTCATAAAGTTAATGCAAAGTGAAAATAAGTAACTGGCTTAGTCTTCTAGAGCAGACTTTAACTGAGGGTACATGTTGGGTATGTTCCAAATTTTTCCATGGGAAAACAGGCAGGACCTATATTAATAAAGATGCAGTTCTACCAGCAGAAGTTGTTCCTGATAATGCTGCTGAAGGGAAACTTATTAAGTTGTGGATATCAGGGTGTTTGTGGAAAATGCTTTTTTTTTCTGCCTGGTGTACAGTGAATAAAGTTTAACCTGGTAGTCAGTGGATGTCAAGGAGCAGGTGTGAGCTAGGAGCAGTCACTGAATCCCCCAATGACTTATCCATCCCTGCAGGAAGGATTGTCCCAAATAATTAACTGGTCCCAAAACCACTGACTGAGACTAAATGCCAAAAAGTGCATTACTGTATCCTTTGGGATGTCATCTACACCAGGGAACTACCACATTAAAACCAGTTGATGCAGTTTTCCATGATTTGGGAACGTATGTGGACAGTGACCTGACTTTTGATCAACATATGTCTATTGCTGTAAGAAACTCCTAGTTTGTACATCTTATAAACAAAGGGATTGTGTTTAGATTTAGGGATGTTATTGTCCCCCATTTGCTCAGCCCTCATTAGGCCAATCATTGAATATGATACCCGCTTTGGCATGCATCTGATAGGACATATGCCACATCTGGAATGCCACAGAGATACCTTATTAAAAGGATACAAGACCTAAACAGCATGTCTTACATTGACCAACTCAAAGCCTGCCACTGTACTCTGTATTCTACATTCTGCTAAGAGGTGACTTCTGTCTGGCGCACAAGCCATCCTCCAACCCAATACTGATGTATTTACTGTACATCAGCAAATCAATTGGCATCAGAAATTCTCAGTCTAGAGATCTAAACCTCTTCTGCAGCATCAACAGAATGGTTTGGTGGGACATGTGTATCTCACAGAGGGTATCACTACTCTGGAACAAACTTCCCATTTACATAAATCAAAATTCATCCCTGTCCATATTCAAGCACAACTTGAATATATGGAATGGGAACAAGAATATTTACCCCAAAACTGTCCCCTGTATTACTAATGGACAGAGGACACCTAAATGCTTTATCTCATGCACAGTTCCCTTCAAATTATATATGACATGATCCCAGTTATTCTCATTAGGAGTACTACATAATTATCAACAATGGTACAGGTAAGGCCATCTCTAACCATATGGGACAGGTTAATTTTAGCACAAAAAGGGAAACTGGCTAGGCTTAAAATGGCCCACAAAGGCAGCTAGCCTAGTACTTACCTATGAACTTATGAACCTATGTATAAGCTATAATTCATTTCACTTGTTCACAACACACTGCTCAAAATAGAAACAAACATAGTTTCTACATAAAACGCAGTCTTTTTTTAACTTTATAATTTTTTTAATAATTTTTACTGTTGTACATGTGGCTTTTTATTAGTACTATTTAACACAGACATTTTCACATATAGTCTTCATTACACTTTTGTTTCCCACAGAGTACTCAATTTCATGGCCTTTGGGCCACAAACAGCCCTCAAACCAGCATAATTATAGATCAGGAAAGCTACTACACTGCATTCCTAGATGCACAGAGTATCTTTTTCTTTCAGATTCTGGCCCTCAGCTGAATGTGCTAGTCCATGTTCAGCCTTCTTGGCCATTTGAGTTTGAAAGCTCTAGTCTATCATAATACACCATATATTTGCCATAGTACATATAACACAAGTAGCTGACATTTATATCTTATACAACAAAAACAATTTTAGTTGAATTTCTGCTCATCTCACATCATGCATATCTATAACACTCCCCATAATTTGAGCTGCATTAGTACTTCCAAAAAAGTTCCCCTTACATATTTCATGCTGCATTAAGCACCATATGAAGAATTGTTATTATTTATTTATTTATTTATTTATTTATTTAAATTTGTTGACCGGGAGTGTCCGACTGGACGTGGGTCCATTTTCAGCGGAGGCCCGGGGAGAAAAGCTCCACAGTAAAATAAACAGACAGTAGTTACATTGGATTACATAGTGATTAACAATTTAACATAGAAATTACTTACAACATATTTACAGATGAAGAACATAGTACATCAGTAGACAACTAGAATCTTTATCTGTGAAGTACATAACAGGCATTAACAAATGTAACAATGAGAAGTTCCTGCTTATATAAGCTCAGGCTTATGAGCATCTGAGCTTGCTATCATCAAGGTAGTTAGTGGAGGTGAAAGAAAGGTAGTAGTTGGATGGGTGGATGATATTAGAGTGGGAGTTGCAAGGGCATAGCCAGCATGTTTTTAGGTGCGCTTTTAATAAAGTTTTGAAGTTGGTGCATGATGGTATGGAGGTAATTGTGGGTGGGAGTGAGTTCCATAATTTGGCTATGGCACAAGAGAATAGTGCTTCACCAGCAGAGTTATTGGCTTTAGTGATCTGCAAGTGATTTTTGTTGCTGGATCTTAGTGGTCTGGTGGTGCGATAGGGTTGGAGTAGATTCTGGAGGGATGGGACATTTAGTGGATGATTTACTAGTTTGTGGGTGAGTGAGAGTTGATATCACTGAAGGAGGTGAGGGAGTTCAAGCCAGCCCAGTTCAGCAAGTGAGAGACAGTGGTGACTACGGTAGGATGCCCCTGTGGCGAATTTTGCGATTTTGTTGTAGCAGGTCTCTAGCTTGTTTAGATCACATTGCCTTAGGTTGGTATATACTGGAGAGGCATAAAGTAGGGTAGAGATAAGGTGGGAATTTGCTATTGAAATCTTTGCTGCTTTGGTGAGAAATTGTTTATTTCTGTATAATGCTCCTAGTTTTTTGTGGACTTTTTATGGTCATGGATATGTGAATGTCAAATTTTAGTTTATTGTCTATTTCCACTCCTAGCAATTTGGTGTGTTCAGTTGGGTATATAGTGGTGTTGTCTTTTGCTGTGATGTTAAAGTGAGAGTTGTTTTGAGTATGTTTGGTGGGTTGGAAGATGAGTAGTTTAGTTTTGTTTGGGTTGAGTATTAATTGGGCATCGGATAACCATGTTTCAACAGAGGAAAAGGCTTCCTGTGTGACTTTTTGCAGTTTGGGTAGGGACTGGGCTGAGCAGATGATGGCAGAGTCATCTGCGTATTGGATGAGTGTGCCATGTTTGGTGGCAGAGGCTAGATTATTGGTGTAAACAGAGAAAAGTAGGGGTCCAAGGATGGATCCTTGGGGAACCCCTATGGAGACAGGTAGTTGGGGAGATATGTCATTCTGCCATACAACGGATTGTTGGCGGTCAGACAGGTAACTCTGAAACCAGTTGGTGACTGATTGTGAGAAGGATAGGTTATTGAGGACAGAGATAAGTTGTTTGTGTGGGACCATGTCAAATGCTTTAGATAGGTCTAGGAAAGTAGCAGAGGAGAGATAGCCATTGTTTTTATGCTGAAGGATAGTGTTAGTAAAGGAGAGTAAGGCAGTGGTGGTGCTATGGTTTGTTCGGAAACCATGCTGAGTACTGGAAAGGAGGTTGTTAGTAAGGAGGTAGTGTGAGACCTGAGAGTGTATGCATCTCTCTAGTATTTTGGAGAGTGGAGAGAGAATAGCTATGGGGCAATTGGTTAGTTCTGTAGAGGGTCCGCCTTTGTGGAGGGAATTATATGTGAGACTTTCCACAATGTGGGAGCGTAACTTTCTGACAGAGATCGGTTAATCAAGATGGATACTGGGTAGGCCAGAGCATCAGCTGCGATTTGTAGGTATTCACTTGGGAGGTTGTCTGCTGCTAATTTGGTGGGTTTAAGTTTAGTTAAGAGTTTTTTTATGTTGGAGGTAGGTACAGGAGAAAAAGAGAAGGCAGTGGGGAGATTACTAGTTGAAGGTGTGGGTTGGAGGAGAGGGGGGTTGTGTTGTTTAGCTAGTGATAGTATGATTTGGGTGAAGTGTGTGTTGAATGAGGTAGCAATATTTTCTGAGGAGTGAGGGATGTTAGGAGGAGGAGTACTGACTTTACCTGGGTGGAGGATGGAGTTTATGGAGGGCCAGAATTGTTTGGGGCTGTGTTGTGAGGAGTCTAGAGCAGACTGGTAGTATTGGAATTTGTCCCGTTTTATTAGCTTTTTGACTCTATTGCGTAGTTCTAGGAATTTCTGTCTAGCTGTGGGGGTTTTGGTTTTGCGCCAGTGCTCCCAGGCTTTATCCCTGTTTTTCATTTCTGACTTAGTGGTTTTCTGTAGCCATGGGGAGGGTTGTGCTTTGGTTCTGGAAAATCTTATGGGGGCATGGTAATTAAGGATGTTCAGGAAGGTAGTATTAAAAGATTCAACTGCGTCATCTAGACTGAGGTACTTTAGAGCATGCCAGTTACATTCTTTGAGGGATGAGATGAATGTGAGTGGGTTAAAGTTTATTTTTTTACGTATTTGACGATAGATGACAGGTTTAGCTTGGTACAGGTATTTTTTGAGTAGGAATGTTGGGGAGTGATCACTGAGGCTATCTGATAAGCAGCCTGTTATATATGATTGGGGGTTCTTACTGACTAGCATCCAATCCAGGGTAGAGTGCTTGCTGGAGTTTTTATTTATCCTTGTTGGTGACTGCACTAGTTGGGTGAAGCCATGAAGGTTTACATGATGGGTTGGATTGTTGCCAGAACAGGATTGCCAGTCAATATTGAAATCACCTAAGATGATAGTTTCTTGGGGGAGATGGTGGGTAGACCAGCTGAGGAGGTTTTCTAGTGGAGGGATGTTTTGGCCAGGTGGGAAGTAGCATCCAGTTATGTTGATGGTTTTGCTTCGGTTAATTTTGAGGTTGGTATATATTATTTCTTCATTGCCTATTTGTGGAGCTGATGATTTTAAGATCTGGATGTTTAGATGTTGTTTAAATATTATAGCTACACCACCTCCTTTTTTGTTTAGCCGGTCTACTCTTAGTATGCCGTAACCTGTAGGGAGTATTTGCTCACTGGTAATGTGAGGTTTTAGCCAGGTTTCTGTCAGGACGACTATATCTGGGGAGTATAAGTCTATGGTGGCATGGAGTTCATGGACTTTGTTGGATATACTTCTAATATTTAGGCTTAGTAGAAGGAAGTCACTTGGCTTTCTATTGGCTGTAATATGGGAGAAGTTGTGGTTTCTAGTCTGATTATGAGGATTGGGGTTGGAGATGGTAGGGCCAGGGTTGGGGTGGATGTCTCCACTTAGGGCTAGTTTTGATATGCATGAGATTATTAGTTTTCTCAGTTTTTGAATGTGTTTGTTTATAAGGGAAATTTTATGATTGTTCTCTGTGGGTAATAGGTATGGTGGGAGGGTTAGTATGTTAAGTTGTAGGGATGCTTTACGTTTGAGTAATATAGTTGGAAGAATATGTGGGGGGTGCATAGGGATGGTTCTTGAGCTGGTGGGAGGGGAGCTGAGTATGGGTGAGACATGGGTGGTGGTGTGAGTAGTAGTACAGTGGTAGTGGTTGAGTGGGGGAATGATGGAGCTTTGGTAGGATGTAAGATATGCAAGGAGAGTGCATGCAGTGAGCAAAGGAAAGGTATGCTTGTACATGTCAGTTGAGGAGGTGTGATAGTAGAGGGAATATGGAGGAGGTAGTGTTGGGTTAGTGCTGTGGATGGCTATTGGAAAGATGGGAGGGGTTTGCATGCAATAAAGGTGGGACCACTGGGGGTGGGAGGGAATAGGGGGCAGGGCGGGGAGCAAAGCGGGTAGAGACCCTGTTAGGTTCTTGTATGAGGGGCTGGAAACAATCACAAAGCAAGACAAGTATGTGTTAAGAACAATCACAATTGACCAAGGACTGCTCTGAAACTGTAAGTCTTGTCTTAATTTCTCAGGTGGAAAACCAGGATAACCTTGTATCAGTAGGCTACTGTGGTATAGTTTAAATAAACAAACACACAGTATTGATCAGTTATGGATACTATTTGCTAACAGAAGGGAATAAGAGAAAGTGGAAGATGTGTGTGGTGGTGGTGGGGGGTGCTTACAGCCAAAGCACAGTGCTCTCAGGGAAAATGAAGATTGGCTCAAACAGTTAGACACATACTCAAAGTTAACTGTAGCTGTTTGCAGACAGTTCAGACCCGGACTGCACTTTTCTTATAGGAATGTTAAAGGTGGTACCGCAGTTGAATACTTAAGAGTGGTGTTAGGTCTAGAAAAGAAGAGTACAGAGAGGAGTAAGCACTTTTGAGATGGTAAATATATATTATAAAGATTATAAAAAACACACTGAGCAAATAGCTACCACATGCAGGACAATGTCCTGAACCACTACTTAGTATATGCAGATACTGAGCCAATTGGAAGAACATTAGAAAACAAACACCCAGACAGTTATGCAGCCACAGATAAAAATATAGCGAGCAGCAATCTGTCGTGGTTCTCTAATGTGATTCTATCCACCAGTAACAGCTCAAACTTATAGAAATAATTTAGACACTAGTATGAGCTGTCTGCACACAACACTATTACATGAATAACATTAGTGAACAAGGTGCAGCTATGCAAATAGACCATACATACTATTATACTAGAAACAACTTGGTGCATGCCATAGTAACATCAATAATAAAGCATAAAACATATTGGATGTCTAACACAATTCAACATAAACATATGCAGTTGTAAAATGTCTAATACAATTCAACATAAATAGGCATTTACAGTTGTAAAACACTTACTGGAGAGACACTGAGCCTTCATGGGGCCTGTAGCAGAGTGGATTGTAGTTTTACAAATGGTGCCTGCCACAGGTAATATTTATTAACTGTGGGATTGTCTTAAGGTAATAAACAGGGAAGGGGAGGGGAGAACAAGGGTGTGAGCAGGCAGTTCTTTGTACTGCTGCTAATGAGCCAAAGCAAGAAAAGTATGTGTTAAGAACAATCACAATTGACCAAGGACTGCTCTGAAACTGTAAGTCTTGTCTTAATTTCTCAGGTGGAAAACCAGGATAACCTTGTATCAGTAGGCTACTGTGGTATAGTTTAAATAAACAAACACACAGTATTGATCAGTTATGGATACTATTTGCTAACAGAAGGGAATAAGAGAAAGTGGAAGATGTGTGTGGTGGTGGGGGGGGCTGCTTACAGCCAAAGCACAGTGCTCTCCAGGGGAAAATAAAGATTGGCTCAAACAGTTAGACACATACTCAAAGTTAACTGTAGCTGTTTGCAGACAGTTCAGACCCAGACTGCACTTTTCTTATAGGAATGTTAAAGGTGGTACCGCAGTTGAATACTTAAGAGTGGTGTTAGGTTCAAAGTTAACTGTAGCTGTTTGCAGACAGTTCAGACCCGGACTGCACTTTTCTTATAGGAATGTTAAAGGTGGTACCGCAGTTGAATACTTAAGAGTGGTGTTAGGTTCAAAGTTAACTGTAGCTGTTTGCAGACAGTTCAGACCTGGACTGCACTTTTCTTATAGGAATGTTAAAGGTGGTACCGCAGTTGAATACTTAAGAGTGGTGTTAGGTTCAATGTTAACTGTAGCTGTTTGCAGACAGTTCAGACCCAGACTGCACTTTTCTTATAGGAATGTTAAAGGTGGTACCGCAGTTGAATACTTAAGAGTGGTGTTAGGTTCAAAGTTAACTGTAGCTGTTTGCAGACAGTTCAGACCCGGACTGCACTTTTCTTATAGGAATGTTAAAGGTGGTACCGCAGTTGAATACTTAAGAGTGGTGTTAGGTTCAAAGTTAACTGTAGCTGTTTGCAGACAGTTCAGACCCGGACTGCACTTTTCTTATAGGAATGTTAAAGGTGGTACCGCAGTTGAATACTTAAGAGTGTTGTTAGGTTGGAGAGACACTGAGCCTTCATGGGGCCTGTAGCAGAGTGGATTGTAGTTTTACTGTTACTGTTACTGTTGTTTGGGGTACTCTACTGCCTTGCCTTTCTACTGTTCAGAAGATTACCTCCCTTTAGGCACAGTATATCTTATCTCTGGTAATCCTGCACCTATACTTGGTACTACCATTCCTAATCCACTACAACTATAATTTTACCTGGTTCATCACTCACTAACTCACTCACTCCTGCCTCTTTGCATCTTTGGTCTGCCTGTTGCTGAACACCCACCTTAGACTTCCTTGTCAACAATTGCATCTGCCACCTTTATAGTTTTTTATCCAGATCCTCACACCTCTGACTCTATCGTCTTCCAGACCTTGACTCCCTTTTACAGTCCTTAGCTATCATCCATCTCACTTTCCTGGTGAGTAGTTGAAATTTAGTCTTTCATCTTCAGTCCATCTCTTCTCTTTATGTATCCCAAAAAGCCATAAGTCATACTAATCAGGTATCTCTTTTCCCAGTAATTTAATCCAGACATCTCTTGTCCCTCTCCACAGTGGTACAACCTCCGTACATTTCCACCTCATGTGGTTCTGATCCACATTTCTCTTCCACATCTCCAACACTATGTTGATAGATACCATCCTTTTCGGTTTATTTTACAGTGGTTCTAAAACACCTGTACACCTTCCTTCTCTACTCTCCAACAGGGTCAACCTCTTTTAACATTTTTATTAACGCTAATATCCTTTTCAAAATGATTCTTCTGCTTATATTGCATACTCTTTATGCCACTGATCCCTCAGCTTATCAAAAGTACACTCACGTACACGCTCATCCAGTTTACCTGGCTCAATTTTTTCTTTCTTTCTGACAACTATTTTTCTCTTTCAGAACTGGGAAACCATATCAGCAAAGTTGTAAAACATCAAAACCAAAATAAAAAATGTAAAAATAAAAGAAAAACCTACCTAATCACTCTGAGCAAGCCCCCCTGCACCCCCCCACCCCCCCGCTACTTAAATATACCAACTCTGAGATCGCACTACATTGAAGTAAAGGGAAGAATTCCCTATGGCAATTTCCATTCACACTTGTGAGATTTTAAATATTCTACCATTTGGTGTCGCCCATATGGTGTTCGAATATTTAAAACTTCATTCTTATAATACAGCCCTGCCTGGGTAATGCAGGACTTCAAATATTGGAAGGACAATGCCCAGTGAGTCAACTGTGGATGTTTCTTTCTGTATTGTGACAACCACTGAAGAATAGTACAGTCAGTTACTAATGTAAAGAACATCCTTAAATAACTGACAGACAGTCTTCCACAGGTGTAGGATATCTAGTTTCTGGGGTGTGAGCTTATGGCTAAGGAAACAAGATCCTCAGCTATGTGATACTCATGGGATGGGACAGCACCCAGGCCAACTGTAGATACATCACTATGAACTGTGAAAGGTCTCAGAACTGAAGTGTATGAAAGCAGATGAGGAATATTAATCTTTTTTGACTCTTAGGAATATTAATCTTTTTTGATTCTTTGGAGAGCTTTAGCCTTAAGAAGATCCATCAAGGGATGGGCTACCTCAGCAAAATTGGGTATACACTTCACTTATGGTAATAATCGGCCAGCTCCAGAATGTCTCAAACGTGATCCTTGGAAAGTAGCTGGGGTCATTTTTTTTGTTCTGCTTCAGCTTTTTTTCAGTTGTGACTTTACAATAATATCCAAATATTTAGTTTTAGATATTCCTGCCTTATATTTTGATGGGTTAGCTCTCAAGCGTGAGTGTTGTTAGGTATCAGCCAACACTTGTGCCTTAGACAAAGGCCGCCCTTATCTTCACTAAAGATGATTAAGTTTATCCAAATATGCTGCAGAATACTGGCCACAGGGTCACAAACATATCTTTAAGTAACTGGAATATGGCTGGTGATCCCTTTAAACTAGATTGTATAACCTTGTATCGGAAAAGACCAATCTGAGGCAGGAAATTATGTCTTTTTTCTGGACTACAAAGTTAAGGTAATCTGCCAATACCCTTTTATAAGATGGAGTATGGTTAAATATCAGGCATTTCTAGGCCTTTCCACCAATTTTCTATCCTTGGCATTGGATAAGTATTCCATTTTGAAATGTTATTTAGCTATTGAAAATCACTGCAGACTCTTATACTGCCACAGGTTTTCGGGTACCAACACAATTTGGCTACTTCAGGCACAGTGTGCTTCTTCAGATACTCCAGTTTGCAGCACTTACTTTATCTCCATATGCTTCCCTACTGACCTCAGAAATTCTGTGAGGCTTAAGCCTAAGGCTTAAGCCTAAATGTTTCCCCAGGGAGTGGAACAATGTCACAACAGAAAGTGCATCTTTATTTCACTGAAGGATTCATCCATCTCCCTTCTGTGATGGATTGACAATGCTTCATCTGCTTGCACTTTAGGCTTGGAATTCTGAACCTCCACTGGTACTTTATGTTTACATTCTTGAGATCCATTAAGTCCTAGGCTATACTGACTACAAGACTGTTTTGTTCCTTTCATGGCTTTAAAACATTAGTATGATACATTTGCTTAAATTTATGTCTCCCTAGCAGCTTTATCCTGTAATTTACATTCATAGGTTCATAGGTTCATAGGTAGGTACTAGGCTATCGGCCCTGGGGCCTATACAAGCCCAACCAAAAAGGTACCCTGGCTTTTGCCACCCAAGAAAATTATTTTCCTGTGCCACTGTCGAGCAGAGCCACAGAGGTGATCCCCGGGGTGAATTTCCTATTTCCCATCCAATCATCAAGATTTTTTCTTGAAGAGTGCTAATGAGGAGCTTTGTTTGATATAGATAGGTAGTTTATTCCAAAGTATGGGAGGTCGCTGGGACAGGAATCTATCCGTCCGGCATGTTCTGTTTATTGTGATGACAAGGATTAGGTCCATAGAGCATGTAGCTTGGATGGATTGGGATTTCTTTAAGTGGAGCATGTCCAACAGCTCTGGGTTTGACATAGCTTTGTATGTTAGGCAGAGATCACCTCTGAGTAGGCAATATAAAATGGAGTAAAGCTGGAGTTTTTTGAGACGGTCTGCATAGGGCATCTGTTTGAGGCCGGTAATCCTCTTTGTGAGGTATTTCTGTGACCTTTCCAGTTGTTGTAGATGTCTTGTGAGGTACATACTAAAAGGGGCATTGTACTCTATAATGGGTCTAATGAGTGATGAGTAGAGGGGAACAATGACCTCTTTTTTTCTGGATGAGAAACCTTTTATGATGAGGTGTGCCATGTAGAAGGATTTCCTGACTACTATAGCGATGTGATTACCAAAGGAGAGACTACAGTCCACCTGTGTCTCAAGGTCTCTTATCACACATTTGGTGTTAAGTATACTACCACCTATGTTGTAGTTCATGGGTACCGAGTTTTTACCAAAGGGGATGACAATGCACTTTTTGCATTGAGCTTGAGGCCATGGCTTTGACACCAGGCATCTGTCTCAGTGAGGCCCTTTTGTAGGATGTCCACATTGTTAGAAGTTTCAATTATGGCTCCTAGTTTGCAGTCATCTGCAAACTTTGTTAGCCGAAGACCTTCTGTGTTAGCCTGTACTTCAGAGAAGTAGATACTAAACAGGAGAGGACCCAGGACTGAACCCTGTGGTACTCCACTTGTCACTGGTCTGAAGTCAGATTTGGAGTCTGCTACTTTCACTGTGTGGGTTCTGTCAGTCAGCCAGTTGGCAACCCATCTTGTGACATAGGGATTTATACCTAGTTTAGTGAGTTTATCTATAATTCCAGAGTGGGGGATGGTGTCGAAAGCCTTGGCAAGATCTAGATAGGCTGTGTGAACCACCTTACCCTTGTCTACGGCTTTGGTGACTGCTTCAAAGAAGTCTATCAGGTTTAGAAGACATGATCTGCCTTTTACAAACCCGAACTGGGTGGGGTCCAGAGTTTGGAGATTACCAATGTCTTTGTTTACAAGTTCCAGGATGATACATTCTATGGCCTTGTAGACCAGGCTCGTCAGGCTAATGGGGCTGTAGTTCCCGGGGTCCGTGGTGGCTCCCCCCTTGTGGAGTGGGATAACCATCACTGTGTGCAATTCAGCAGGCACAAAGCCTGAGGTGAGGCTATGATTGAACATGGTACTTAGGTGGGGTGCCAGTTCATTCTGTAGTTCATGTAGAATGCAGCCTGAGATGTTGTCTGGTCCCATGGATGCTGCGTTCTTGGCTTTGGAGAGTGTGGTTTTTACCTGTGCAGCCCTGATTACAGGAATTTTGCATTCTTCCATTATAGAGATGGGCTCTTTAGGGGGTGAGAGGGGGGTAAAGTTAGCACTGAACCTATCTGCCAGGATGTTGGCAATATCAGTTGGGTCTGTATATTTAGTGCCATTGTGCTGTAACTCAGAGCAGATCTGAGTGTTGCCATTGTGATTCTTGACATAGCTATAGAATGCTTTGTGGTTGTCTTTAGAATCAGTGGCGATTTTGTTTTCATAACTAGCTTTGGAGGATTTTATCAGGGATCGCAGCTTCTTACTGCAGCTGACCAGGGAGCTCCTCCACTCATGGGATTTTACTCTCTTTTGCAACAGTTTCTTCCTTCTGTTGTACAGTTTGTTTATGGCAGGGGACCACCAGATTAGCTTCCTTTTTTTGGAGGATAGCATCTTGGTTCTGTTTGGGATAGCACGATCCATGCACTCATGTAAGTGCTTATAAAGTGTAATTGTGTAGGATTCAGTAGTCGTAACTGTATTGTCCATCTGCATGGGTGTCATGAAGTTCACCACTTCTGTCTTAAGAAGCATGAAGTTAGCTTTGGAGAAATTTTTTACCATGGTTTCCTTAATGGGGGGGGGGGGCAGGATGTAGATATCTAGGGTGATTAGCTTATGGTCGGATCGGACCAATGGGGCGTTGACTTCAGGTGTGGAGCACCGGTCAGTCATGTTGGTAATGACTAGATCTAGGATATTTTTGCCCCTGGTGGGGGTGTGGATAAGTTGATCCAGGGCATTGGAGTTTATGAATTCCAGAAAGCGTTGAGCGAAGGAGTTGGTAAATGAGTAGTTTTCCCAGTTAATGGTGGGGTAGTTGAAATCGCCCATTATTAGGGTGTTTGGTTGAACCCTAATATTTTCCAGTACATCAAGAAAAGAGGAATGGGAATCCTGGGGCATGGTGGGTGATCTGTAGCAAGCTACAATTTGGATTGCAGTTTTGCCCAGAGTTAGTTGCACTTGGATAACATCAGCTGCATTATGCTGAGCAACTAGCCTGGAGGTGTGGATATCCTTAATGAATATGGACACACCTCCGCCTTTGGTATTCTGGTCCAGGTTACATGGCCGAAAAGTGTGGTATGAGTTATCGCCTGGTAGTGCAGGGGTGCTCTTTGGAGCCTTGAACCAGGTCTCAGTCACTGCACAGATATCGATGTTCTCCATTTTAAGGAGTGCCTCGAATGAATGCATTTTGAGATTTAGACTTCTAGCATTGAGTAGCATCACCCTCAGTTTTTGCTTGCCTGTTCCTGTTATGGTGGTGAATTTGTCATTTGAACCTTGCCTAAAAAAGGCACTATAGGGGCCGCAAGAACCTTAGCAAGTATCCAGAATCCCAGGGGTGACAGGTGCAGGCCATCTCTGGCAAAGCATAGTGGTCTGTCGACCATGTCATCCCAGGCAGACAGATACTGGATCCCTTTAGAATGGCACCAGAAGCTTAGCCAATTCTAGAAGTCAATCATTTTGTCCTTGTACCACGGCATCATTCTGGATGATGGCAGAATGCTACTCAGGGCTAGGATCATACCTGCCTGGGCTACAAGATCAGAGAGCTCTTCCATGTCTCTTTTCATGTAGTCCAGGGAGGTACATCTCAGGTCGTTCACACCAACATGGACAATGACAGAGTCATATTTGTACTTGTTGTGGAGGACCTGAATGCATGGGTTATGTGGCATTTCCTGGCACCCGACAGGCAGCTGACAGTAACCTTCTCCTTGTTTAGCCTGGTGAGTGGGACATCAGTGTGCCTGACTATAGAGTCACCTATGACTAGTGTGTTGGGTACATTGTTTTGCCTTATTGGCTGTAGTTGAGTGGCACACTGAGTCTGTGGGCTATGTGTCATTTGGGTTGTGTTGAGGGGTGGAGGTTGCTTGCATTTCCGCTTTGGAGGTCTCTGTTGCTTGAGCAGATTATTATTGAGAGCCTCCGCGAATGTTTTTGTGTTTCTATGTGTGGATTTTGATGGTGTAGATTTAGTGAGACTATGTGATGAGTGTGGTGTGGTGCAAGTGTTTACCTTCTCCTCTTGACTGTCAAGTTCAGTCTTGATTGGAGAGAGCTTTACCTCCAGTTTGGCTAGATAAGTGCATCTCTCACAGGTTGTAGTGTTGGGTGGTAGGAGGAGAGGTTTGTCTGTGTACATGAGGCAATTTCTACATTGCCCCAAGATTCCCAGATTCATCAGGCAGACAGGAGAGAACACTGGGAGCTGACCCTTGAACATGCCTGAATAAAAAACTATTTTCCTCTAGATAAGTGAGGAAATTGAGTACAAGAGCTGTTTTTCTCTAAGCAAGTGAGGAAAGTAAGTACCAAAACTGTTTTCCTCTAGGTTATGAGGAAGGTTGAGTGTCATAGTAATTAGTAGGTTATTTAGTGCTTACAAGTTCTGAACAAGTGCTGATCACGAATAAGCAAATTCAAGTGCTAAAACTAAGAATCTGTATCTGGACTAAACTAGTTACAGGAACGGGAGGAAACAAGTGCAAATGTGGCTTTTAAATCAGAAAGTTGAGAGATATGGAAAAACTGTCCAAACGGCCAATAACTACAATTTCTGGGCCAGAACCACTCCTTATGTGGCAGACAGGTTACCTAGTGCTTACCACTCCCACTGATAAGCTAGAAGGCTTCCCTCCAACACAGAAAGCTTGGGGGGGGGGCTCAGAAGTTTACATACAGTCCTGGATACAGCAAATCTGAATCTGGACTACACAAGTTACAGGAAAGGTATATATATATATTTTTTTTTCATATATATATATATATATATATATATATATATATATATATATATATATATATATATATATAAGTAGTTAAAACAGCAGTAAAAACAATTCAAATGCAGTGCAAGCTAGCACACTTGAGTATGTAGCAATGTTAGACCAAACAGTTTAAAAAATGCAATTAAATTAAAAATGACTAAAAACAAGTGCAGAAGGAGTCTATTAGGTAGAATGAGGTAAAGAGATGGGACTGGGGGGAGTGTCCCAGATCAAATGTACAGTGGGGGTGGGCAACTGCAAAAGCCTCCAAATTTAAACAACAACACAGGAATAAGGAGGATGGGTATGGGAAAACCAACACCTTCAGCAGAGATCTGAAAAACTATACAATGAAGAAAAAATAACAGTGCACAACTCTGAAGTCAGCCAGCAATGATATAAAATTAGTCAAACAGTTACCAGTACACAACTTTGAAGTGCCAGAAAAATATACTCAGCTCTGTATATCTCCAGATAGTTTGAAGAGCACTCTGTCAGGACACAGGAAGGCTCCAGCAATGATATCACTTGTTTTCACAAGCATTTCATATGGCCTTTGCCTCCTAGCCATAAATGTATTTTTAGTTTTGCCGCCTCACAGCAAGAGGTTCTCCGGTTCGATTCTCGGCTGGGGTGCCTTCTGTGCAGAGTCTGCATGTTCTCCCTGTGGTCGCGTGGGTTTCCTCCGGGTGCTCCGGTTTCCTCCCATATCCCAAAGACATGCTCTAGGTGGATTGGACACTCCCAATTGGCCCTAGGTGTGAGTGTGTGCATGCATGTGCCTTCTGTGGAAGGTTGGGCCCTGGGCTCACACCTCGGCACCATAAAACTCCACTGCCAATCATGAGCGGACAGGTGATCCGCTGTGGTGACCCCTAACCGGGAAAATGCCAAAAGAAGAAGAAGAAGTTGTATTAACTGAGTTTATATTTTGTCCCTTAGTTATAATTTTCTCAGTCTTCTAGTTCTATTGTAACTGTACTGCTGGGCCAGCTATACTTGTTCTAAATATTCCCTACCAAGAGTGGCCATCCTTTCTTGTAACTCTGAAATGTGGGTGATGAAAGTCTTAAAAGGGGAGTAGGTCTCTTCTTCCTAGATCTTTTTGGCTATATCCAGAATTCCTCTGGACAGTATTCCATATAACAGTTCAAATAGATTAAAGAAGTAGAGGACAGAGTCACTTTTCTGATAGTAAACATAAAGCCCCACATTTATCCTATTATTACCGTACGCTTTCTTAACATTAATTTCAAAGTCTTATTAAACTGATCCATAAGCTCATCCAGGACAATACATAAAAGTACATAACTGTTTGATTAAAAACAAATGACACAGTTCCTTCATGATCTTTGACATAAAATACACTCCTTCATTGGTTATAATCTCCTATGGTATTATTGCCATAGAAAACATCTGTACTAGGGCATTAGCAGTAGTTTTAGCAGTTCTTCTTTGGATAGGAATAGTCTTTAGGAAATGAATGATACAGTACATAATTGCAAATCCCTATTAATGCCCTTCTATGTGCTATTTGACTAGGGATTTTACAAAGGATACTTCAAGTAATGGGCAGTAGGACTAGGTGGCATCTAAACAAGTGTTAGGGGCTTTTTGTGACAGTCAGGGTAGACAGAATGATATTTTCTTAATTACTGAGAAAACATCTCCCCCCCAAAATCTGGCTAACATTCTCTTCCTTGATGTTTTCCTATATCCAAATGTACTACCAGTAAATGACCATAAGCTAGCTTTAGTACAACCTACCTAAATGGCTGAGGTAAAATAATGGTCCTACTATATTCTTTTTGTCTATGATATGCAAAGGATCATGAGAAAGCTAAACAATGGAAAATAAAGGTTAGAAAGATGTTTGCCTTCTTCTATTTCATAAATCTTGTTTAAAATGCTGTCCTAATTATTCTGAGCACAGTATGAACTTTTTGGATGTTACTTTGCTCCATAATGAAGTTCTAAATGTAATTAAGATTTTTAAGAAATGAGTGAAAGGACATATACTGATGTATAATAACCAAAATGAACCTAATTTATATTAAAATAAATTTGATAGACTATCACTTTGTATGGATTTCCAGGCTGACAAATTATTACTCTAGAAACAGCTGAGCAAGACTAAATCAAACTACTTGGGTAAGGTTATAAGGATTTTCAATTAACTGATGTGATTAATAAAATTAAGGGGAAGAGGTGAGAGATATGTTCCATATATGGTGAACGGCAGAAATAACATTTGGGTTGTGGTAAATAAAGTAAAAATTACTATATATGTAACACAGCATATGGACTCTGTTAAGACAAAAATTAAAAATGACCGGAAATATTTGCAACATAGTAGGGGCATACAAATATATATTAGTAAAGCAGCTTACATTTATACACAAAGCGTAGAATGTGAAAGTGATTTTAGGTAAGAATGATGTCCTGAGGATGTCTGATTCTAAGTATCACAGCTCACTTGAATACTTTTCATATGGTCACAGACAAAACGTCTGTGATCAGGAACCTGCAAACTGTCAAAACAAAAACATTTTTTGGGGGGGTAAGATCAAGCTTCCTAGCACCCATGCACATACCTAGGAAAACAATAAACATTCTGTTCTCAAGAATGTGGATGTTTGTGATCACAGACCTTTTCTCCACAATCATACAAAAGAAAGCCAAATGAGCTACAAGCAATATTGGTTACTAAAACTGGCACTCACATTTGTGGACATTGTGTATGATGATAAGTATATTGCAATTGAAGTACCTACTCATTGTCTAAAAAGATATATATATATATATATATATATATATATATATATATATTTTTTTTTTAATTTTATGGGGATTGTATTACAGCATAAGAAGTGTATCTAGCATTATGCAAAAAATATGTTCCTTTTTTATAGGAAAGATGAACAGGAAACAATGCAATTAATCATAAGAAATGTGACAAATGCTTTGTATAAATACTTCCAAGAATATGAGAAATATGAGACTGTTAAATTCAGGGTGCATGAGATTATTCTTAAAACTGAGAGGTAGATCTCTGAATGTTGTGATATTATTTAAAATAAAAAGTCAAGCATTATTAAATGCCTTTACAATGTTTGGTTTAAATCACATAGTACATATGAAAGGAAATACCATTGAAGCATTAATATGAAGGTATGTTATTGTGCTGTAGATTTTGCATACATAAATCTAGCTTTTGAATGGTTATAGATATGCTGAAATTTACAACATTCTTTATTTTCTCTCCATCATACTTAAAGTATGCAAAGTTGTTTTTTAAATGTTTATACTTTTCCCTCTCTTTTTAAATGTTTAATTCTTTTTTATATTTTCAATGATGGCTATACATCTACATATCCCTTATCAACACACACACACACACACACACACACACACACACACACACACACACACACACACACACACACACACACACACACACACACACAAAACATGAATACATTTTGTATTTTTATGTTATGTACCTTACGTTAAATTCAAGTTAATAGATCAAGTGCTGATATTAATGGTTTGTTGTTGAAGATAACAGAAGGGTTGAGATTTTATAGGGACAGCGGTCTGAAGGAGTGGTATAATATTTAAATACTTACTGCTGATCTTATTGTTTTTGTGCAATAAAGTTATAGATGTGGACAAAGACTCATCTATTTTCTTTTCTTTTATTCACAAGTGCATATCCTAACATTTTTATAACACTTTATAAATACTGAACAGTAAAACAGTGAACAATGAACAACCAACAACAGAAACTCTTAAGGTAAAAAAGACATAGTCAGCATGAAACAGATCACATAAACTTTCATGAAAGTCCATAAAACTCTCTCTATATATAAATAGAGTACTGCTGATTTTAACAAGGTTACAGTTAATGAGACAAGCATACTGTTTTAAATAGAATCTTATCTAGATATGGAGTAAGAAAAATAATTCAGTCCAAATTTGAATCAAATGGACAGTGAACTTAGATGTAAATCAACGTTAATTACCAAGTGTAAACTTAAAGTAAAATACCAGATATGTACAAGCACATGTATGGGGTTTATAAAAAAGTAACAAGTAAATTATGGACTAAATTCAAACAACCTTAATATAGACAGACATAAATTATCTTTATTTGTCTTAATTGGTCTGGATTCTAGACGATTTCACCATGTGTCTAGAAGAGATTATCCAAGGTGATCTTAACTGGAAGGAGATCCAATGAAGGAGATTTAAAAATAGCTAATAGATTATGTTTCTCTTTTAACTATTCATAAGCTCAGGCCTTTTTCTGAAAGAGAGGCTGGTGAATTTCAAGCTGAGGCTCTATAGGCTCTCACAACCATTGTGAGTTGAAGGATCCACAGATCACAGCTCATTTTCAGTGAGTTAGGGATTGAAGGGAAACCTGACAACATATTACATTGAGACCAAGGGAAAGGAAAACCCAGACATTGACTAATATAGAAGACTAACATTAGACATAATTTGTAATATGGGGACGGTACCAAAACTTGTGAGGAAAAAAAAGAGACTGTTGAGTAATTTTGTCTATATCCTTGGCATGGGGAGTTAGAACCAAGACCTTTAAATACACCCCAGGCAGGATTCTAATAGCTTTTATGTACAAGAAGAAATAACATTTTTATAAACACAAGTAATCATCCTATGTTTTGTGATAACTTGCAAAAATATGTTAGCAGAGTTGCCAGAGAGAAGAATAATAATATGAAAAGTCCATGATTCTGTGAAAGAAAGTGCTTCTCTTTTAAACTGCATTGGTAGTATAGAATATATACTAGAATATTTATAGTGGCTTTTGGCCTGTAATAAGGCAGCCTTTAACTGGTTGTTGTTTGAAAGGGGATTTGGTGGGAAAGGAATATGATGTATAAAGGTAGATCTGCTTATCATACAATGAAGAGGCAGATATTTCCAAAAGTCAGATCTAGGAAGATTCCATAAAGTCTGGAGGTCTTTAATTGTAGCTGTTAAGTACTGTAACCATCTAATCCCAGTATATTCCCAAATTTGAATGTTAACTAGGGAATTCCCTAGCCTAAAATAATGACTTCTTCATAAAGGGATAGCTGATTCCCATATCTCAGGCCAATAAAGACCTTAGAGAGTATGTCAGAGAAATCAAATACAACAATTTAAGGTGTTTAGGAAGGGATTTCGGGTACCATCTTAAACCCCAAGCGGATAAGGTATTCAAGATTTTGGCTTCAGTTAACACCTACCAAGCAGGCACTGTTTGATTAAGGTAAAAGCGTTAAAGAAGCTTTTGAGTATTTACCTCAGTCAGGGATGACTAGGTAGGTGTTGTATTTATTGCTTGAGTCACCCTTTTCCCTCCAGCGCTCCATATAAATGCATCTAATAATTTATTTATTTTCTTGAGCCATGGGTGGGAATACGCCTAAAGACATAAAAGATCAAATGGAAGACCAGCATCTTCACAGCAGAAATGGACCTGAATAGGGAAAGATGTTATTGCTGCTAAGAGTGAACCCAAATGAACACCCTATCTAAAGTTAACATATAACATTGTTTGAATGCCTGTATGGAGTTTAATTACTAAGTACTGAATGAACAGTTTACACCAGGGCTCTTAAACTGAAATGACCATGAAGGCTCTACAAGGACTAGCAGATTCATCTGAGGACTACAGTGTCAATAATAAAAAAAGGGATAATCCGTGCAGGGATGTAGTGTAGTAGCTTCCCTGACATTTAATTATGCTGCTTTGAGGTCTGTTTGAGGCCTGAGGGCCATGAGTCTGAGATCTCACACCATCTAAATGAGAGAGAGAGAGAATGAATAGAAGAACCCAATACTGCAGAGCTGACAGGGCATATCTCAGTGTCAGAGATTTAATAGTTAAATCAGAAATATTGCCAACATTAATTAACTAGTATGAATAGTTCGGAGATCTCTCAGGGATTCACTAGTAAGGATTAAGTAATCATATAAGAACATGAAGGCTTGGTAGTGGTCTCAAAAATCATCCAACCAGAAAAAATAGGAGAATTTGCTAACAGCTGATTCAAGGGCTTGATGGCTAATAGAAGAAGGGCAGGAGAAAGAGGATATCCCTGATGAGTACTTCTCTTCAATTGAAATAAGGGGGACAGCATACCATTCGTAAGTACACATGCCTTAGCAAAGCAGTATAAAGATTGAACAGCAGAAATAAAGTCTAAAGGAAAATCCATGAACTGCATTATTGCCCATAGATAAAACCATTTGATAGAATAAAAGGTCTTCTCAAAATCCACTAGTAATGCTAAGATAGGTTCTAGGGATTTTCTCATTTCTTGAGAAATGTAATATCAAAGTGTGTACATGGTCTGCACTGATCCTACCTTTAATGAATACATTTTAGGTATCTGGTTAAAATTTTAGCATATAGTTTAATGTGACTGTTAAGGAGAGAAGTTGATCTGAAATTGCTGGGTAAGGTATTGTCTTTGCCAGGGTTAGGAATCACAGTAATAGAAGTGGTAGAAGACTAATTAGCAGATTGAGAAGACTGAAAAAAAATTAAAGCAGAAAGGTTAAGGGGGGAAGCAAAATATTTAAAAGAAGACAGTCAAGATCTAAGTTCAGTTCATCTTGTCCAGGTGTCTTTCCTTTATTCATGGTTGGCACCATACTCTACACCTCACATTCAGAAATATTGGGTCTTCTAAGATTTGTATTCTGCTGAGAACATGGTTTAGTGAAATCAGCAATTCTTTCCAAGAAATGTATATAATCTTGGGGAGAGAGTGAATTTTTATTATTGTCATCATAAAGTTTTTTTAAAGTTTCATAAAATGCTTTTTAATGACCTTTGGTGTGATATCTAGCTGTCTTCCTGGTGGGTCTATATCATTTAATTGAACTTTCTATTTCTTGAATCCCTATTCGTCGATCCCTATTCATCGAAGACACAAATCAGCAAACGGACTTTTCATCAAAGTTTTTCCTAGGGCTAACCAACAGTAGGCCAACTTAACGACCGTAAAAAAGAAAAAGAAAAATGAAGTTTAAAATCTAATCGGGTGGAGGGCTATACCGCTACACTCCCCCAACTAAATATAACAATTCTGAGATCGCACTGCACTGGGAAAAGGGGCAAATTCCAAATGGTGGCCAAACACTGGTTTGCCCTAGGGAAAAGTTTGATGAAAAGTCTGTTCGCTAATTTGTGTCTTCGACAAATAGGGTTTGACAAACAGGAATTCAAAAAATAAGAAGTTTGATAAAATGATATAGAACCCTTCCTGGCTAGGGTCTAGCCCCAGGGGCAACAAGTTCTACACTGACATTGTTAGAGTCTATAAACTAGTAATTTACTTTGTCTGTTTCCTTCTGCCCATGTTTGTGCAGCAGCCTACACAAGAGAAAGATGCAATTTCTTTTTAAGAAAAATGTTGAGCTTCTGTTGGGCCCCTTTATAATCTTTTAAATTCTGAAGGTGTTTAAACTTCTATTTTTATGCAAATACACCAAAGTCTTCTCACTTTACCCTCATATTCAGCAATTTTATTTGGAAGACATTTTGTTAATATATTTTTAACCTCAGAGCATAAACTTTTAAATTCTAGTTTCAGCAACTCCCACCAGACACAGATTGGCATACTAGAAGGTGGGTTCGGGGAAATAAAGTCTGAGTACCCTCAACAATGTATTATGATAAATGCTGTTTTAAAACAATTCGAGGATCCATCCTTCAAGGTCTCCCTCTCCAGTTATTTAACATTGTTGGGATATATAAAGTGAGCCAACTTCATGATCTGTGCACAGGGCAGGGGCAGTGTCAGTACTAACAATGGACGGGACGAGGTTTGAAGAAATTAAAAATAATCAGTCCTGTTGTCTGATGTGCCTTGGAGGGAGGTAAAAGTATTGACAGTGTCAGAGATTCACAACCCTCCATATATCAACCAGCAGTAGATGAAGGCATGCCTCCTTAATCAATTTTGGGGATTTTATATGAGTTTAATTTCTGAGATTACTGCTGTCCCTTATGGCGTCAGGCACTACATTAAAATCCTCAATCAATATAATTCTGTGTGCATCCCCTACCAGTATTTCTCCATTTTCAAATAAATCTGAGAAGAAGGTGGGATCATTATAATTCTGTCCATAGACAGAGGCAAAAGTCCATATGTCCCCACAGGGAAGAAAAAAGCCCAAGCACCCACCGATCATATTTATAGATTTTTTTTTTTTTGCTGCAACTTCCAGTTTGAAGAGACTTTGATTCCCCCGATAACACTCCAAATGTAGAGTTCATGTTAACACTATATATAAGTTCACCATTCCAGAAGTGAGGTAAGACACTGGAATTTATTTATTTTTTTTGATATTTTGCATTTCTGATCAAAGAAAACATCACAGTCTACTCTCTTTCAGCTTTGTTTCAGCTGACATTTGCTTCTAAGCTGAAGAAAGACTCTGTACATTTACAGAGAATAGGTAGTTTGAGATCATATTAAAAGTATGTAACCTTTAGATAATGTGAACAATGAAGGTTTAAGAAACAAGCAATGCTAATATCAAACTTATAATAGGCTGTTATAACAATAGAATATCCGACGGACCTCTCCAGCTCTGGTGACATCAGCACAGAAGAGAGACGGTATAATATAATAATAAGTTTAGCAAATATCCCATAAAAAGTGCAATCACACAATTTCATAAAATCGATTCTGAGTTAGCATGCACAAATGTCTATGGATGCTAAAAAAAAAATACACACCAAAACAAGTGAATTATGACTAGATTCAAGCCAATGCTGAGTTTAGGAAATACTTTTATCTTCTGTCATAACATTACTGGGTTTAGAAGCCAATTTTTTAGATTTAACAAATGTATCCAAATAGTTTTAGTTCCAAAGGATGACGTTTAATGGAAGAATTCTTTCCACATTGTAAGGTGATCTCCTTAGTGCTGCAACCCCTTTCAGGGTCCTTCTGTGAGGGATCTACATTAGTGAAGTCCTTGAGCTCAGGAAATAGCTGCTAAGCTATTGTTTCCTTGGGCAAGCTGGACTGCACTGGAATCATGCAATGTGCGATCGCTCTTGGCTGGAATGCTGCACCTGGATTTTCTATATAATATAAGATTGCAGTATATTTTCTGAGGCCTGTAGTGTTTTTATCATGCTCCAGAAGATAAGATGATGACTCAGCTACAGGAGTCTGATGCTATTGCAGTAAAGATGCCTCATTTCCAATGTAATTAGTAAGTAAACGAGCTTGCATGAATGTACTAGCAGCATCTGGAGAAGTAAAAGACTTAGTCTGAGTCTTCCATGTAAGGTAGTGGATTGAAAGATATTTTAAGAATGTACAGATGCCATTTTATAACAGAGCTTCCTGACAGAAGAGAAAATCCTGGTAAAAGCTCAACATTTGGCCATAAAGCAGGAAAGGATGGCCTTCCTTCACAATGAATAAAATGTATTTTTTATCAGCTTCATTAAGAAGGCAGAAGGCAATAGGTCTGGGAGGGTCTCCTGCTTTACCTTTACACGCAGCATAGGATGCACCTTCTAGATGGTAAATGAGTGTGCTGCTGGGTATAAGGTTAATGCCTCATTTAAATAATTATTACTAAAATATCAGTCAGATTATCTGTTTCTATTTCATCTTTTAGGCCCACAAGCCAAAGACCATTCCTTCTGCATCTGTCTTCCAGAAATCCAGTCTGACCAAGAAGGGAATGATTCATTTGTTCCTACGTGCTTATCCTTGCAGCACATTCCTTTGCATCACTGGCCTGCATGTTAACCACTCATTCTAAGAAAGCAGTTTTAGCTGAGCATGTTTGTAACATAGCATTAATTTGACGGTTTTCAGCATTAATCGCTGAAGTGTTGGTCAAGACTTGAGCGACTAATTCCGATAAGTTTATCCACTTTAGTGCTGATATAAAACTCTATATGTAAAACCCAGTCAGGAGAAATATCTTTAGTGATACTATTCAGGTCCACCATTGGGAGATATTATATTCCTTAACATTAACAAGTGAAGGTTGTATATATTAAAGTATTAAATAAAGCATTTAAAACCCAGTAAAAAAGATTAAGCAAACTCACAGGATCAGGCCAGGGTAAAAACTGCTGTTCAAGCTATAACAGCTGGCTTCACTCCACTACTTATCTTAAAATGCATGATATTAAGAGGTAGCTCTTGTTTTTTCCAACAACAGCTCAACAGCTGACATACTGGGCAAAGGCATTGAGTCCAAGATATGTCCAAGATGACAGGAAACAGAGGTAGCCACCTGAACAATCCCACACCCTTTCATAATCCAAAGGGATTTTTTTTTTACAAGAACCATTGACTCATCCAAAGGGATTTTTTTTTTTACAAGAGCCATTGACTCAACACTGACCCAGATGTTGAAATTACTAGACCCAGTAGAGTATGTCTTGTTAAGACTCAGTCAAAATGAAGTCTGTAAATCCCTAGAGGAACATCCCCTCACAGTCAGGTAGATGTCAGATGAGGAGGTAACTGCAGTTTGATCCTGAGCCCATGATGTACGCATAGTAAAAGAGTACTCAGCCTACAACTTGAAAATGATGCAGTGGAATGTGATAAAATATCATTAACCCATTTCCTATCTTGTCCAAAAGTGTGAAATGAATAACACAGAACTAAAGGCATAGCTTTCAAAACTGGACTAAAATTGTCAAACTATGTCTCTTTTATAAATGCCAAAACAGCATCCAACCTTAAGAAAGTAGCCCTGTTTGCACTAAGGGATTAAGTATGAACCCAGGGAAAATATTCACCAAACCCTGTTATGCAGAATAGATTCATCTTTTTTCAAAAATTAGCCAAAGAGTAGTATTTTGAAAAATAAATACTCCCAAATATGTCAGTATTGTAACCTCATGCACTCAAAACCCCTACCCTGTAATTGAAAATGCAATTTATTTAAATTGCATTTTCACTATCCAGTTATGATTTCTACACTGTGAACTCACATTTTCCCCTCATTGTGTTATCTTCTAGTTGACAATAAGCACCAAACATCATTTCCCTCCTGACATTATCATTCTATTTCAAACACATGAAAAGAAATAAAAGAAAACAAAAGAACTAGAAATCCTGTGGGAACACATTTTCTTTGATACCCCTTCTGGCTCTGATAATCTTCTAAAGACTTATAAGGAGTATATCACCGTAATACCTTCTCTGCACGCACAGCTTGTCCCTTTATCATAGGTCCTTGCCTTTAATCTGGAAAATGCCACTCTTTAGAAATCTCCTAGAAAAACTTGTTTACATACAATTGAATGCATGCATATAAAATCGCTCACTCCTGTCCAGACACTAACATGTTTTACGGCCAGGCCATAGCACTATTATTGCTACTAAACAGAAAATATGCTAAATACAGGTAAAGGGAACCTAGCAGGCTCTATATTTAAAACCTTCTCAAACATTTATTTGTTTTAATGATTATGTTTCAAGCTGAGGTATCAAAGTCATAATAAGAAAACCAACTTCTAATCCTTAACCCTAACTAAAGAAGTTCCCCAAGGCTCAGTACCTACCCGTCTTTTACTCTCCATATTTTTAACAAGCTGCCTTGATGCTTTCCCCACATCTCCATAATCCTTTAAGCTGATGCTATGGTTACTTAGAGATCTGCCCATTCATATTCCATTGTGAAAAGACAGATGATCTAAATATGATAGTTGACTGGTTGAAAACATGAGACTGCTCCAAAGTACATCTAAAACTAAGAATATGATTTTCAACACAGAACAAAAACATACATTAGTCTCAAACTGGTAAATTACAGAAAAAAAAAAATTCAACTACATTTTTGTGTATCTGTGCTCGGGACAGGCCAAAACTGAACCTTCCACTTCCACAGAGATCAAACCAAAACGAAAATAAATAATTATTATTTTGGTCATGCCATTTTTCTCATTTCCTGTCCACTGAGGTGGGGATAGCATTTTGAAAAGGTATGCAAGGGACTCACTTGGAATGTGGTGAGCCTTTGGGGTGCCTTTAATTGCCTCAGTCTCCAGGAAAAAAAAATCTTATCATTCTCCAAACCACCTTAAATACATTATGCAAATGTACGATTTTGTCCCCTGCAACATGAACATTACTGGTGGCACTTTACAAAGACAAAGGAGCTAATTGTATAACAAAGAACTGATTTCCTTCTAGGCTTTCTTCTCTTCAAATTGCTAAAACTACAAGCCTTCCCTATTTTAGCAGGAACAGATGAATTAAGAAACACGTGTAGCCTAAATGAAATTTCGTGCACCATCTCAATTCTTGAGATTACAAAGGAAAGTGAAACAACACATACAAGTAGAGGAATAAACATAAGTAACAAATGCAGTACTATTCCCAGTACACACAAAAAAGAGCAGAGACGTTTACCAGCACTCATATATGAAAAGAATACCCTCCACTGAATTAAATTAACTACCCTGTTTAAAGTAATACAAAACACACTACAGATTGAACAATGCCAAAGTTATTTATCTAATATTGCACTTGAGTGGGTTAAATAATACTGACTATGGATCTAATAAATAAATATTGCACTTACTTGGGATATATATAAGTATATATTGCACAAATCAATAAAAATTAACTTATGTGTCCAGAGCTCTGGGACTAGTGCCAGAGTTCAGAAGTCTAATCTCTGTGGGCTACAAACTGTTACTGAATCTTGTAGTGCTTTACATGCAATAGATTTCCAAATCCTTCACAAACAATTCTACTTACTGAGTACGTGCTTTATAAATTTTAATGTAAATAACTAATTCTTGAACTTTGCTGAACATTATGGCTGAGGGCCTGGCTTCTTGATTATAGCTATTCCACTATATGGTGTGTGCTTAATTCTTGAACTAGTAAACATCCTTTTCCACATTGTGAGTCTGAATTGCTTCCATTGCATTTATGTCAGACAAAGTGTTTTACCTGCTATGCTAATTATATACTTCTGTAATAAATTGCACTATTCTGTTTTGTGCGTATTAATTTTTAAGTCCCCTTGTAAAACATAGTGCTCTCTTTGAGTCTAACTACTGGGTTGTACCTGAAATCAGGCAATTCAGTCCAGTAAACAAGAAAGAAAGGAAAAAAAGAAAGAAAACAAGAAGGGAATGTTAATCTACAGAAGAATACAACCAAAGACATACTGAAGTAAAGTCTAAGTTAATTTACAAACATCTCCACTGGAGACTCATGGTGAACAGAAAGGTGGCAGAAAACAGTTCAAAAAGGAAAGGAGGTGTTTTAATGTTTTTAGTTAGAGTATTTATTTTTTAGATGTCAGCATTATAAAAGATTTGTCCTGCCATAGAATTACATGCTGCAGTGCAACCCTTACATAGAAGAAGAAAATATTTCTAATGGTGGTACTCATGGGCTGTGCAAGAAATTTACTTCACTCAGAATGAATTAGGCTGTATCCATGCAGATGAGTCCTCCTATCATGCACTCAGATATAACTCATTTAACACAAGCACCCCACTGCTGGTAAGTACATGGACACGAGGAATACAGTGCATCCTGCAGGACCACAGTATTCCCCCATTCCAATGAACTGCTCAGATTTGATGAACCATTAGTACTTTTCAGTTTTAGAGGGAGGAATCTAATTATCTCTTCCCTTTCTGATCACTGCAGAATATATCCATACCATTCAGTGAGGTCTTTGAGTCCCTTTTGGATGTCTCTGCAACAGTCTCCAACTCCAGTATTTGGTGGGTACACTTCCTCCATCTAGATTCTGCCTGGGCTAAAAAATATTTAATTTTCTTGGTGTGTGCAAACTAACATGAGTGTCTTTTGATTGAAATAACTGAGTGAATGCACAGATCATTTACTTAGTCGTTCACTCATTTCCATTCAGCATTGTCTGTCTGTGTGCAGACAGTCATGACATCTACTGGTCGTCATTATTATAGGTAAAGTCTAGTCAAGGATGATGTTTGTTGAATTTGTGGTTCTTGTCAATGCAGAAATGGGTGCAGTACACAGAATGAGAATGTATCTTATAGACTATATTATATTGCCACCCTCACCAATACCAAATATAGTCTGCTGTGCATTTTTTTTGTGTGTTGGATGGCTACACGTAATTAAATTTCATTAGTTATGAGTACACAATTACAATGTATATGTAAAATGTCTTTCAGAAGTTCCTATGAATAAATGAACTTGTTTTTATCACACACATGTTCAATGTTCCTTTCATTTACTTTTCTCAGTAGCTGACCATAGGTGAAAGAAGGGGGCAGTACCTGTCACCAGTGGATATGAAATGATAAAGTTTTCTGTTCTGAGTTTAAGGTGGTGGTGTATTTAGTTTTTCCATGTGAGGTGGTTAATGCCACCATTTAAAACATTTGAACGTCTCAGTGACTAGAAAAATGCTTACATATATAAATGCATATATAAACAATGTGTTAGGAACAGGTAAACAGCAGGAAAAGGTAAGACATTCCAGATGAGTAGAGAAGGGGAATGTTGAATGGGTACCCATTTGGGAAGTGCATACTGTCCTGGTTGGAATATTTTACTCTGCTACAAGGATCACTTCTCTGATATTTTGGCCCAATAGTGACCTTTGGAGAACTAGACTGGAGTGGGTAAACTGTTCCATCTCCTAACCTTAGTCTGAATCTGGATCGTTCATTTATTTACTTGAAAGTGATGGTCTTGAACCACATAATGTAAAATATTCCATTACACGATATATTCCATTTTGGAACTAGAGCCTTTGTATTTACCTCATCAACAAAATATTTTGTGCCATTTTATTGGAGGGATGGGACAGGGTTAGGAAAAATGCAAATTTTAGTTGTTAATGGCTAATTGTCATTGTCTGGAGTAGAAGCAGTATTCCCAAGCAAAGAGAAGTAGCAATTTTTAATAGATACAATGGTGCCACCTGTCCACCAAAGCTAGACAACAATTCATTTTTAACAGGTTTTGGAGTCAAAAGGCATCAGATATCAGTACTGGAGTCATTCTTGCACATGTGGCCTACACCATGGCTAAAAAGTGTGAAGAAACAAAAGTTCAAACAGCCAATCAACAGGTAAATAAAATAATATGAAATATTTTCCCATGTAGTGTGTTAGTTTTTTTGGCTGATCTCCCAGTGACCATGTGACGGTCTGTCACATAATTAACCTGTTCATTCCCTGGCCCTGTGCCCCATTCATTCTCTTGGGGTGAATCCCTGAGCAGCCATTATCCCTGCTTTAAGGAGTTTTCTCTTTAAGCCCTAGCATTTCCTCCACATATCCCCAGCATACAATGGGGTGCATGTTGTGGGCTGCTGCAATGTATGCACACACCTTCACTTGTAACATAATCAAATGGCCTTTCTTATCCTGTAGTCAGCATCTCCACGTGACTGTCTGTCTCCTCTTAAGATTGCTCAACAGAAAGATGCCCAGACACATGCCCCCCTTCTTCTCCCACCCCAAGACAGTGAGCACTTTTAGCTTTATCCTTCTTTTCCTCCCCTTTTCCAGCCACTAGCTGAACTCAGATCACCTGGGCTGTAGTTTGGGCTTTATCTCTGTACATCAATGGAGCAGATGTAGTATGCTTTAAATGAACATACATTACAGAATGGAGTACTGTGAAATGCTGCTGCCACCAAATTAACGTAAGTAGTATTTGTTGAATTTCTGAAATACAATGTTATTTATCCTTTGCTGACTAGGTTAGTCTCACAAGGCTACTAGCCTCTTTTCAGGGGAGACCCATTGTGGTATTTATACTACTAGAGGAAATTTGGACAGGGTATCAGGATCTTCCCTTACTTTTTGATAGGTGCCATGGGATCTTTTACATCCACATGAGCCAACAACTCCAGCAGATGAGATATTAGTTTAATGTCGCATACAAAGGACACCACACTCGAGTGTAATGCAGTGTTAGTAATCAATCTACCTGGTGTGGGAATGGAACCTACAGGCTTCTGTACCAAAGGGAAGTGTGCTACCTGTTGCACCACTGACACTGCTTTAAGGGAATATGTTTATTTCAGTCTCAATTTAAAAAGAAGACAGACTAGTATTTAAAGGTGTTCACTTTGAGTAAGTTGCATCTTCCGCTAGTTGCCATGCGACTAGTAAAAGCAGAAAAGCTGCTGCTGCCATTATAGTGTTAAAACTGTTTTATCTGAGATGCTGAGCCATAATTCAATGAGTTTTTGAATAAAAATTACATTTGATCCAAAGTGGTGATGTTACCTTATCTATTATGGCCTCTGTATATTTTCAGTATTGCACATTGTTAATAGCCATTGACTGTACTGGACTGAGAAATACTTTTATCAAGCTACAAAAATGTTTCACTGGGAGTGAGATCCAGTAATGCAGGATGATAGAGAAATGCATTCTACAGCAACTGTTACATGATTCTATAACGAGGTCTCTTATCAGTCATCCCTGGCATCATAAGCTCATTATTCTGTTTGGAGTGAAAATCTAAAGCCATCCATTACTTCTGTACAGCCTCCATTAGTCAAATTAGCTGCTGGTCTACAACCTAATTAAAAAGTAATGACATAATAATCACTGACAAACATGGAAGATAAAATGTACTGAAACCTGATGACAAATCAGATATCTGCATTTAGACATGTCCATCATATTTGCACCTTTGTGAACAGTAGAAGATCATGTAATTATAGCTTAGCTATTATAATGGCTTATTATATTAATAAAAATGATTGCTACAATAGTAGCACCAGTTTTTCTATGGCTGTAAGTGAAAGAAAAACATACATGTGCTGCCATTGTATCAATGCTCTAGAAAGACTTGACTTTAAAAAGCATCACATGCAAAATAAGGTCAAAACTGTGACCAAACTAAGAAGGCCAGCAGAGGTAATGTTTATGTCACACTGTTGTGTATGCATAATTCCAAATAACACTACACAAGCATGTTGTACAGAATGCTAAAAGTTTTCATTCTTTTATCTTACATCTAAAACCCCTGAATAGCTTAATTGTTTTGTTCAAAGCTGCACATTTTATAGAGATCCTAGCTATCCTTTAACTTTTGCTGACTTTAGTGGATCTCCACTGTCTGTTTTTAGCATTTGTATAGAGGGACTAAGTTTATGTTTGGAACCAGGTCTAGCATATTTAACTTTTGTATTGCAGGCAACTTTTCCGTCCCTAGTGAAGTGTGCTATAATCACACCGCTGCCAAGGGTCTCTCCTACTGAGTCCATACTGGGTTTATGATTATGTCTATTGTTCCTGCTTTAGTTCAGCTTATATTAAATGTTTCTCTGCTCCCTTGGGATAAGGGTTACACTACATTTACTGCCCAGCTGTCTGTGCCAACACGCACAGTGCTCCTAACTGGTAGTCTCTGTGGACATCAAAAAATGGACTTTTAACTGTCAATCATGCAGTTCTAACTTATCAAGCAGACAAACTCGTTTCTGGCTGTGGTTCCCTAAGGAAAACTCAGCAACTCTGCCCCTTTAACAAGAAGTTCTGAATGTCATGTGTGTGGGTGCCCTCATATCTCTGTTATTGGACTATTACTGTTTGCTTTCCATGACCTTCATGGCTGGCAGGTACGTTTTCCTGGTGATTAAGGTCTCTGCCATTTATGTCAACCTGCTGCAGATATGCAAAGTCACTTTCAGTGGGACGTTTGTGATCTCAGTTACTGGTGTTTATAAAAAAGCAATTAATCAATACTTAGCTGTGCAAATGTGTTTTGTTTGGAGCTAAACAATGACTAAAGACCACCCAGTTACTTTTTCTAAGTGGCACTGTGGGATAGAAAATCCACTAGGACATCAGTGTGGCATCTCAAGCCGTCAGGCTGAGATTCAAACTAAATTGTCAGCACTGTCAGGGCTTTATCCTTTTGCATCACAGAGGTGGCGTCACTTTACTATTCCTTTATTTGTCGTTGATTTGTTAGGGTTGCAAGAACAGTGAAGGACAGGGAACATAGGATGTCAAATCAAATGCAGAAAAAGAAGACCTTTATTTAACATAAACAATGAAGACACTATTCTTCTGCTACAGTACTGCTCACCTGTCTAGAGCTGCATCACATATACCAGTAACAAGGCCAGTCATTGGCAGAAATAAGGTAGATAACTATGTGATGGGGCTAATTTCATCTTGTAGAAATGTACTGTACATATTCATTTATTGTAGACTTTTGTGATGCTAGTGTAGTGATACATTTAGTAAGATGCTGACATATTTTAAACATGTCTACTTGAAATATTTATAGTAGAGACTGCCAGCAATGTCTAAATTGCTTTAAGATGAGTTCTTGCTTTAAGAACTGACTTGTAGAGCTCAGAGCAGCTAGGTGTCTCTTTCAAACAACCAGCTTTAGAACAAATCTGTTGCTTTTGCTTTACTTTCATCTTTTCCACATAAGATGACTCATACCAAATTGGTCATCATATTCAGATAGTGACTTGATATGAAAATGCTTGTGAGCCAGCATGTTAAAATGGGGCTGAAAGGACAGTTATCATGATAGTAATGCAATTGGTAGCACTGTATTCCCTGTTATCTACTGAATGAGATAAGATTACAAATGGCACATAAGTATGGTTGTATAAAATATGTACCATAATGAATGACCTAAATAAAATTACAAATAGCATGTAAGTATCATTGTATAAAATATGTAACATAACAAATTACCTAAATGAGTATGCCTGGCAACAGGTCATGCTATTAGAACATGCAACCATTGTATCTCGTTTAACAGATCTCCAAGCAGCTCTAATTAGTCTCAAATCCAATTAACACAATTAACATGTCACTGCAGTAGTGGGTATACATCTGGTGACATAAAAATGATGTATTAGCCTCCATTAAAACTTCCTCATTTTTTCAATTTGCTCTTGTACTTATCCAAATGAAGATCTAAGGAGAAAGCCTGTGAAGGACTAAATATATGTGAAAAAACATCATGAACAAATAGGTGACTTACCAAGAACCCAAAGGAGTTTAATGATCGTTATAAGTGTAGAGTATGGAGGGAAGGAAATCATATCTGTTGACTTGGAAACCTTCTGTGATCTAATGTTATGATAGGTTTTCAATGAATGCATCCTATGTTCTTTGAGATTATCGTGAGCAACAGCTTGCACTAACAAAGTAAATCCTGAGAGAAGAATAAAGAACGTTCAAAACATAACAGAAAATAAGCTAAAAATGAGAAAGGGTATGATGATGATGATGATGATACAAACATTCCGAGAGTCTTGCCAAAATAGAACTGCAAATGTGACTGCTGTCTCAGGAGACACATTCTTGGATAGCTGTTTGCTAGATGAAACATTCTACATAGGCATTCTTCAAACAGGGTGTCGCTGCTGTTCTTTGCTTGCTTAAAGTGAAGCTTCACTCTCCCAGCAAGCATCTGGCTGTTTGGTCTTGTGTTTGTGTGTGCACTGAACATACCGAGAAGATGGTCTCATTAGCTGCTGACTTTGCCATCCTTCTGTATAATGAAGACCACTGTTCCCTAAGAGGCACATGACTACTTATGTTCAGTGATACTTCCATGTATGTTGAATGTACAGGTATTGATACATGCAGCTCAGAGTTGCACAAGTACTCAATTATCACCTTAAGAATTCTGTCATATTGTAGTAGTTACATATATACACAAAATGGAGCTCCAGTCTCTTTTAACAAATACATATCCCAGAACAGTAATACACTTGCTGGGAGAGTGAAGCTTCACTTTACTGTAATGTCAGTTGTTCAGCAGGTAGCATTCTTTACAGTTGATGTTGGAGGATCAGAAGATTGTGGGTTCTATTCCCACACCAGGTATTGGATTTTTTCTTCATGGTCACAAGTTACCAAGATTGATTCTGCCCTCTGATTACTTTCTCAGCTTGTAAAGATCTGCAGACTAATTGTGTAATATGAAACAACATATTTTTTGGGAGGGTTGGCATAATGGTTAAGGTCTTCACTCCACAGTCTGATTTTAAGTCCAATATGCTTTAGTTAAAATTTAATGCTGGCACATCTGGACTTATTTGTACATCTGCAGTATCCTTTCTCAGGAAATATTTTGCATTGTCTAAGTTTGCCATTTAGTTGGATTTCTTAGATGTCAGCATGTTTAGAGGTTATTGGATGCAGTGATCACTGTTGTTTTTACAACTATGTAGTCTGGAAGTCTTCCCAGCTTCAAATCAACTTTATATTCTAAAAGCACATGGGCCTGTACGTCCTTGTCTCCATCTGTATAAATTTACCTCTCTACCTTGACCTTGCTAGGTAAATTAATTGCTACTTTCAAATAATATAATCCAAGACAAGTCAAAATATAGCACTCATACATCTTCTCTATTCTATCAATTTGTAACCATTCATGATCTCTCCATATTGGCAGAGGGAAACAAATTACAAATGCGTTTTGTGTAAATATACAGCTTACTCTATATGTGTGTACTCTAACATGCATGTATATATAATGTACCCATCTCTTGGACAAATATTGTGTGTGTGTGTGTGTGTGTGTGTGTGTGTGTGTGTGTGTGTGTGTGTGTGTACTTCTGAGGCATGCTTGTAGTTCTGCATAATTATCCCTCAATATAATACATGAGCTGTTTCTATTTTGTTATTACTTTGTGAAATTAATGTATGTGATATTTCTACTTAATATCATTTATCCATGAAACATTTCTCCCAAGGCCTCTGCTTAAAAGGGCATTACACAATGTGTAGTTGGACTTTCCTGGTAAACAAATGCAAATAAATAAAATAAATATATAAACTGTAACATAATGAGATGAACTGTTTAAGATCAGTCCATGATATCCAAGTCATTTGAAGAATTTAGCTTGCTTACCAGTGACCTGCAAGTCTGCTAAGCTAGTGTAAAGCATTTGTTGCCATTAAAATGATTGATTGATACTAGCAAAGCAAAGATGCTTTCTCCTAAGTTCAGAAACTTAAAATGTTGCTACCATTTACTGATGTAACTAACATTTTTATTTATGAACAAAGCAATCAGTTACACAGCTGGAAAGGGGGTATTATTCAACCAGTTGTACAAATACTAAATGAAATCATTTATAGTTACCAAATGTCAACCTGCACTTCAAACTCTTTTTTCCAATTAATTATCAATGATTCAGCAAATATGATAACATAAAACATAGACAAGACACATTTCTTTGCAGTTGTAGGAGTATCCCTGAAGCAAAGATGTCTCAAGCATTACTTGAAAATGTTTCTGGTGCAAGCTTTTCATCTCTTCACTATGCTAAAACATAACCTTTAGCTATATTAGTCCTTAGGCTGAGTCACTTTACATGCTTAATAGGTTTTCCTGGCTATTCATTTATAATTCCCGAGAGCTGATGCTGTCATACTGCTAATGTACAAATGCGTCCAGTCTTGTCAACATTAAATTTTAACCAAAGCATATTCGACTTAAAAATCAAACTGTGTATTACTGTTCTGATATATGTATTTGTTAACAGGGACAGAAGGTCCTTCTGCTGTTCTGTCTCTGATTGGCACTATCGTTATTCTTCTACAGTATTTGAGGTTCTGCACTATAAACTGACGGAGGCCATTTTGTGTGCTGAACAAACATCTGTGAATATCTGTCTCATAGTACCAGACGCTAATTAACCTGTCTGTAAAGAAGGATAGATGTTTTTTGGGGGAGTCATAACTGGGTATGTCAACATAATGTTGCTTACCTTTTCTTGGGGTAAAAGAGCCCCTTAATATAAACATTATATGAGATATACAGGATACATTCGGGTTCAGATGGAGAGATGATAAAATCAGTAAGTAGCACCCTGTTTTCTACAAAATCTCACCAAGGTGACATTGCCTTTAGTAGGAAATCAGTTTAAAAGTTTAGTTGGTGTTGTACAGTAAGGGAAGGAACAGGAAATGGTGGCATCTCTGACGCAGTCAGTGTTGTGGAGTGATAGGCCAGTGAGTTCCCAAATTAAAGAACAATGGATGATGCAGCATGCAGCTGAAGAGAATGTGTTATAGGCAAATGTTCTGGAACTTTCTGTAGAATGCCTGCAGGAAACAGAGAACAAAGCATGTGCCCTCAGTTAAGAAGAAAATGATCTAAGGGAAAATTTGTTTGATTTAATAAAGATGGATAAGACCCAAAATGTTAGAAGTCTGATAAAACAAATGAATGCAATAACCAAGACTATTAACAGAAATTCATGTGCTATAACAGAAGTAAATATTTGTTTTATTATCATTATAATGTTATTGTGCAGCTAAATTAATAAAGTCTTACCACAAAAATACAGGGCAGTAAGGGAAAGAAAGGGAAGAAATCAAATGCATCCTGGAAGTATTAATACAGAAAACTAAAAACTATAAAGCAATTTAGACAAGAAGTGCCATTGTTAAAAAAAAAAAAATAGAAGCATCACTATTAGGAGAGTATAGAATAGAGAGCAGATCAACAAAAATACTTATAAAGATAGATGTGAAAAAAGCAACATGCAATATTAGAACAGCCCAGGATCTAATGTACACTAAAATCCCAAAATAAGTACATGGTACCAGATAACTACAAAGACAGCTTGAGAGTTTTTTTTATATACACATACTGATTTTACTTATCTTGTACCATATACCTTTTTTGGAGCTATAAGAGCTTTGAACGTCAAAAGTTTTCATGAATGTTTAAGGTTTTTATTGGTGCATTGATATCACATGATATTTGATACCAAGTTCTTTAAACCCCTGTTCTTTTTTGCTATGTTCATTGAGTTTTGAAGAAATCCTGTTGTGGTTCAGGGATGAAAGCATGTGTATTCTACTTTCTAAACTTATTAAACGGTTGATTACAGCATTTTTGTTTGCGGCTCCAACTTGTACGGACTACCTGTTCTTCCGTGTGCACTTCCTTTGGTCACTTGTTTCATTTTGTGCACACTTGCAGCTCTTGGTGGAGTTTGTTAGTTTATCTATTGTAGACTATTGCAAATAAACTAAGATATCAGCATAGGCAGAACAACTTAGAAGATACGCAGATAAATATAAAAGAAGAGAACAAAATAAGCAGTTCATTGATGGCCCAAAAATGTTTTTATAGACAATTGGTAAACAAAGTAAAAGGAACAGAAATACGACCAAAGAAAGAAGTAGTAGACACATTTTGGAGAAATGTCTATGAAGATCCTGTGAAACATAATAAAGAAGCTGAATACATAGAAGAAGTAAAAGAAGCGGTAAGAAGTTCAAATGTACAGGATATGAAATGGGATGAAGTAATTGCCAGATAAATCGAAACAAAATTAAGAAAAGCTCCTAACTGAGAAACTCCAGGCCCAGATGCGGTACCTAACTTCTGACAAAAAGTATTAACATCTTTACATGAAGATTTAGCCCTGAGTTTGAACTACTTATATGTGCACCCCAAACACATAGCAAGCTGGTTAACATCAGGAAAAGTGATACTCCTCCTTAAGACTGAACCTGCAAGTTATCTTAAAGACTATAGACCAATAACTTACCTTCCAATGATGTATAAACTATACACTGGAATTAATGCCAACAGAGTTTATAATCATTTTGAAGAAAACTCAATCATGGTAATAGAACAAAAGACTAACAAACGAAAGTCATATGGAACAAATTATCATTTGTTGTTAAATGAAGTCATAATGGAGAATTGTAAAAAAGGGGAGGAATCTAAATATGGCATGGATAGATTACAAAAAAGCAATTGACAGCATCCCACATTCATGGATAAAGGAGCGCTTACAGATGTAGAAGATGCACCCTACATTGATCTATTACATTACAGTGACCATGAAACAGTAGCAAACTTATTTGTAGCTAAGCCACAATAAAGGACAAATTATAATCTCTGAGATAAAAATTCAGAGGGGGATATTCCAGGGTGACTCTTTGCCACCATTGCTTTTTGTCTTGCCTTAAACCATTAAGCTGGCAATTAACAGATTAGGTCATGGCTACAATTTGGCTCTTAGAAAACAACAAAGTATAACAACTTCTTATCTTCATTTTGTGGATGATTTAAAACTGTATAGTTCATCAAATGAGGAGCTGAAAGCACAACTGGAAGTGGTCAAAACTTTCTCAGATGATATAAGAATGCTATTTGGTCTTGATAAATGTGCAAAAGTAAAATTTAAAGCAGGAAAGCTGCAGCACAAAGAAAATGTCAGTCTGGGACAGGAACGTGATATAAAGCAGCAAGAGGGAGGGAGTGTATACATATTTGGAAATTGGTGAACGATCAGCAATAAAACATGAAAAAATGCAAATAAAATTCAGTAAGGAATATTTCAGAAGACTAAAATCAATACTGAAAACAATGTTGACATTTAGGAACCAAGTACAAGCTATAAACCAATTTAGTCTTCCTGTTTTAACTTACAGTCTTGGGGTGATAGACTGGTTCTGAAAGATATTGGATCAGTTGGACAGGAAAACAAGAAAAATGCTTCACGCTTATCAAATGATATATAAAAATCAAGACTGCTTATTCCTCGTTCTGAAGAAGGTATGGGCCTCCTTGAAATTGATTCCATGTATAGATCTACAGTCGTAGGATTGCATACATATCTGCTGACCTCATCAGATCCAAACATTTCTGAAAGTTTTGAAACCTGAAGAAAACAAGTCTAAGATGACTTCCTTTTTTAGTTTAGCAGAAGAATATTGTCATCAAGTGGGAATGGAAATCAAACCAGAAGTAGACAAAAGGCAGGCAGCAACTAAATGTGCCAAAAAACAAAAGCAAGTATATAAGAAGGATCAAATGAGAAGGCAATAAATGTGCTAAAAAAGTAAATGATTACCATTTTTATACTCCCTAAACAGTGCTTTGATTTTTAGTGAGTGTAAATTTAAACTAAAAAGTAAATAAAGAAAATAACGAAAAATGTGTGTGTGTGTGCGCACGTGCGCCCATGTACATGTGAGTGTGCGTGCATGCATGTGTTTTCCTGCATGTGAGAGAGAGCCAGAGAAAGAAAATGAGAGCATAAGAGAGAGAGAGAGAGAGAGAGAGAGAGATGGAGAAATAGGAAGAGAGAGAGAGACAGCTCTGATTGTAGAGAGAGAGAGAGAGAGAGAGAGAGCTCTGATTGTAGTCAGAGAGAGAGAGAGAAAGAGAGAGAGAGACAGCTCTGATTGTAGTCAGAGAGAGAGAGAGATAGCTCTGATTGTAGTCAGAGAGAGAGAGAGAGAGAGAGAGAGAGAGAGCTCTGATTGTAGTGAGAGAGAGAGAGAGAGAGAGAGAGAGCTATAGAGACAGAGACAGCTCTGATTGTAGTCAGAGAGAGAGAGAGAGAGAGAGATAGGGACAGAGACAGCTCTGATTGTAGTCAGAGAGAGAGAGAGAGAGAGCTCTGATTGTCGTCAGAAAGAGAGAGAGAGAGAGAGCTATAGAGACAGAGACAGCTCTGATTGTAGTCAGAGAGAGAGAGAGAGAGAGAGATAGGGACAGAGACAGCTCTGATTGTAGTCAGAGAGAGAGAGAGAGAGAGCTCTGATTGTCGTCAGAAAGAGAGAGAGAGAGAGAGCTATAGGGAAAGAGACAGCTCTGATTGTAGATAGAGAGAGTGACAGAGAAAGCTCTGACTAGAGGCAGAGGGACAGAGACAGTTCTGACTGCAACATACAGTCCCTCACCATGGATCTTTTAAACTGTTAGAAGTAAAAAACTCATAAGTTTGGCATTGTTGACTAACTTTAAACCTCAGCGATTTACAAGAAAATTAATGGTACTACAAGGTACAGTGCAGCACTATACAGCAAAATCAGTGAAAGTAAAGAGGAATGGGGGATGTAATGCCTGCCTTGCTTTCTATGATTTTATTTTTTCATTCATTTGCTCACAATGAGACATCTGAGATAACAATAAAGTAACTGTAACTGTCTAGTGTATGTGTGTGTATGTGTGTGTGTGTGTGTTTCTGTGTATATGTGTGTAAATCTGTCTGTGCTTCTGAATGTGTTTGTATTTGTATGTATATATGTCAGTCTATATGCATCTGAATATGTGTCTATATATATATATATATATATATATATATATATATATATATATATATATATATATATATATATATATACACACATATACAGAGTGACACACAGAGAGAGACACACACACAAATGCACATACATTAAATACTTAAATAACATATTATGGGTGTAACAACAATTACACGTTGTAACAAGAATGAATCATTAAGCAGAGGAAATATTTTACATAAAAAAGTATATAGTAATGAAAAATATAAACGTATTTAACAGCCCATTCTTTAAGCATAATAATTCCTTCCACAGTATGTGTTATTGGAAGAAATAAAGTTCTTCCAGGTGTTTAGATTGCCTCCACCTGTAGCGCTGGGCCTCCCAACACCCGTGGGTGGGTGTTATTTCCCCAGTCACACACAGCCTGTTAGGCAGTAGTGTATTGATTAATAAACTGGGACTCTGACTAAATACTTTCCTTCAGGAGTCCATGCTTGACCGTCTTTTATTTTTACTCTTCATCAATAATCTCATTTATAAAACTGCCCAGTATAAGTGCATCATATATGCAGATGATTTTGTATGTACAAGGGCTCTTATTGTTCCCCAGATCCCCCATATACATAACTCTGTGACACAAAATCACTTTAGTTCTAACTGGAATTGCCTGTCATTTAGCAAATGTATCATTAATCCTTAGAATCAACTGTAGTGCTATTTGGCACCATGAAAAGGCTGGCATTGTGCCAAGCTTTGGATATTAAGTACGCATAAGGAATTTATCTTCTTGCACAACACAACAGAGATACCATTTCATCTACATACTGAACAGCAAACTAACAAATTGCTAATTCAGCTCAGGTTCATATACAAAATACAAAACCTTTATGTTAAGATAAGAAGTGTGACTGCTTCCTAGACTGGAATACGCTTTACTAGTAATTGCACTCCCATCATCCCACAACACTTCCATTCTGCAGAGCACCAAAAATGGAACCTTAGGTTCTTTCATGTATCTAGCTGTTGAGAACGTCATTGCAGTACTCAGAAAAAGCCAACTGGCTGTCTTTCACAGGAAAAAAAAAGCATCATTGCTCTTGAACTCTCTGGCATATAAATGACTGCCTCTCTCTAAAAAATGAACTGGTGATAGTGAACAATATATATTTACTTTTGAATCAAGGGAAAGCACAACTTGAAAGGTGATATTATTCTCTAGCTGTTACTTTAAGATTATTTCTAAACTTGCCATTTTGCTTGGAATCTTTTGCCAAAGAATAATAATTTTAATAACATCCTGTAAGGAGTACATTTGTCACTGATTAAAGGACCCAGAGAAAGCATATATCTGGCCACACATCCAACTTCTTGCTTTATCGTACTTTCAGATTGTGCTTATACATTTTGGGACAGATTCCAAAAGAGTTACTTTCATTTCAGGTCTGCCCTGATTCCAAAAGACCTGCACTCAATGTAAGTGACTTACTTTGGTGTGAGGCCTCTCTATAAATAGGCTTACTATGGCGATCATGTTCCAAAACACAGCTGTCAGCCTGCTGTCAGTGTAAGTGGTCACTTACACTCAGAGCAAATCTTTTGGAATCGGGGCCTTTAATGTTCTAAGTACATATGCTATGTTTTGTATCCTATTATGTAAATAAGTATATTATTGGTAGTTTCTTGCACTTGTGTGTTAAATAATTATATTGTGCTACTGTTAGTCAATTCTTCCTCATAGTAAGTAAGCTAGTTTTTCTTATGACCCTTTTTCTCTGTTACTATATCCTAGCTGTGTTCAGTGCAACTTATCCATACTTTAACCTACGATAAGTCCTTTCAGCGCTACCTTGTTAGTATCTTCTTCATAATCTGACTCTGGTTCTTCAAACTTTAACGTACTATAGATTCTACCTCTCACCCTAAAATCTTAACCAGCCTAGACTTTTAGTAGTTTTAGCACAACACAAAATGTTTGTGTATTCACTCATTATTACAGTATTACATTCTTAACAAATAATGAGGAAACTTCTCTGTGGGAAACATTCAAGATTCCCTAGAGTTCAGGCATCTATTAAAAACCGTACTGTGAATATCCCACCTAATAACACATGGTAGAAATACTTTCTTTAGAATGTATGAATTCACTAATGAAAGTAGGGAAGCACAAGCTAGTTCAAGTCGAGAAGATTCAACTTAAACTTTAAAATTTGGAAAGTTTTTAAAGAAAGTATTTCTACCACGTGTTATTAGGTGGAATATTCACAGTACATTTTTTTTATTAGGTGCCAGAACTCTAGGGAATCTTAGATCTTCCAGACAGAGAAGGTTCCTCTTTATTTGTTTTTGGACCCAGTATATTGACGTACTGGGTTTGTGAGACTTCGAGGGATATCGCAGAGACTGTTTTAGTATTACATTCTTACAGTACTGTAAAATAAAATACAAATTCAGGCTCAGTTTCAAATTTCCTTAGCAGCGTTTCAAAACTTGTAACATGTATTGTCATACAATGTCAGTACTGATTTTAAAATTAAAAAAAAAAAAATCTAATTGTGGCTGATATTCACGTTACATATTCCACTTTTCCACCACCCTTTCAGAAAACCATGTAGTTGTTTTATTCATTTTAAATGATCTTATGAGCTTGATCTGCTCAGCACTTCTGTAGTGCCAGCCATTCCCATAGAAATAAAGTTTGCATTACATGTGTACTTATATAAGGTTACCATATCTGTATCTATATTTAGCTGTAAACAGACCTAATTTTGTATGTTTCTAATTTGAAAATCAAAGTTTCCAGGGCTCATACTAATTTGGTATACTTTCCTTGTATCTTTTCCAGTTTAGTTATTTGGGCTTTGGAATAAGGAAGCCTCAAAAAGTTTCCGTATTCCATCTTGAGACTAATTAAATGTATAGATATGGTTTTCATTACATCAGTATTTTAGGATTTTATGAATTGTTGAATGTGTCCAGTTCTTTCATTCCTTAACTACATAATGTTGTTGTTGTTGTGTGGTGGTGCTGTGGTAGCATTGTCGCCTCACAGTATGACGTTGTCCTGTTCAATTCTCAGCTAGAGCGTTTTCTGTGTGGAGACATGCGTGAATGGGCATACCTTCGTTGAAGGTTGTGCGTCAGAGCTGGCAACTTGGCATGTAAAAATCTACTGCCAATCATTAGCGGACCGGAGTTCCGCTGTGGCGACCCCTAACCGGGAAAAGCCGAAAGACACAACAACAACAACAACTACATAATGTATATGAGTTAATTTCCAGTACTCTCAAATTCAGAGATCTTTAAAGAGTGCCATTTGTTCCACATCGTTGCTTCATATCTTACAGACATTTTATATGAGGGACCGAAAACAATATGCTTTGCATTAGAAGCCTCTTATCCATCCATCCATCCATGCTCATACCCTTTTTCCCATTTTGCACATGGGTTTGGGGTGTCACTTCAACAGTGACAATCACCTTGAGCCAAGGTTTACATTGCCGGTGGCTAGCCCTGCTGCAGTAATTCATCTGTACCACTCACTTGCACACACACTTGCAACCTATGGCCAATTTACAGTGTCCACTCCACCTAATGCATCTCTTTGGAATGAGGGAGGAAACTGAAGCACCCAGAGGGAACCCACATGATTGCAGGGAGGACATGCTGACTCCACACAGAAGACACCCCAGCTGAGAATTGAACCGGAGAACCTCTTGCTGTGAGGTGACAGTGCTAACCACTGCACCATCATGGCCGTCCCAAGGAAGTATCTTTAGAAGACTCTTATAGTATATCTTTAATCATCCCATAAACATTACTGTCTAAACAACTCTGAAATTTCAGTTGGTCCTTTCTATTTTATAGACTTCTAAAATTTCAGATAATGTGCCTACAAATTATAGGCTATAAAATATATCAGCCAAAATGCTAAAGTCAGAAATAGATAAATTAAAAGCCCAGCTGGATCCTTGTGGTACCTCAGGATGTCTCCTAAATATAACTTTTATTTCCCATTTCCTGTCTTGAAGCCATGGTGATATCCAGTTAAGTGGTCTTATGATACACATTTAAAAAGTTTGACATTCAGTGCTTTGTTCATACCTGACCAAAGAATATAGAAATGTCAAAGAATACAGCATCTGTCTATATATTTATTTCATTTGCTCTGCTGACATTATTGTACAAGATGTGATTATGTGCCGTGATTAACCTGTCTTTTATGTATGCATATTGATGGGTATCATTCAGACCCAGGTTACATAGCTCCTTTAACAAGTTAATAAATACAATTCTTTCCAAGGCTTTTCTTGTATTTGGTAAAAGACTGATTGGTGTGTAATTATTTACATTATTCCAAGGACTCTTACCCTTGTAAATAGGCTTGATGAAGATTATATTCTATTCTCCTGTTATCCTTAGTTTCTCATAACTGAATGTTATAAATATATGTCAGTGACATGAACATTTGTTTCAGAGTTTTTAGATCTCTGTTATTCTGTCCAAACCTGAGACCTTGACATAACCCAAACTGCATAATGCTCTTAATGCCATTTTCAGTTACTCTTAAATTGTCCTCCTCTTCCAGCTGATTCTGATTTTGCTGATTGGATTCTACAGAACCATAAAATTCTTTAAAATAATTAGAAAAAAGGCCATCGGTGTTCACAATTTCCTTACTTTATCTCATTGTTAACATAAAGAAGTGTCTTGTAATCCCTGAATCTTTACCTATCCTAATATATTTGGAAAAAAACTTTTTATTGCATCTCGCCTTTTTCTTACAAGATTTACATCATGGTCTCGTAATCAAATTCTATACTAGCTTTAATTATGTTATTTAGCCTATTAATACTGCCATTTACATTTTATTTTCCCTTTCTCTTTCTAATCAATTTGTTTCTGTATTTTATTAAACTTCTGTTATTTCTGCTTATATTAACAGATGTAGATGATTTAACTTTTCCAAATCTAGCTTGCTTCTTTTTCATCTTGAAGCTTACAGTCAAGGGCTACAAGCTGTGATAGATCACTGGTAGAGTATTTAAGAGGTAATAACTCAGTGATAGCGCATTAGATATTAGAGGGGTAATAGCTCAATGGTAGAGCATTTGACTGCAGATCCAGAGGTCTCCTGTTCATAATCTGGGTGCCTCCTGCTTGGTGTGTTTCATTAACCTATAAAAACTACCATGGCTGAATTTTCATCTCTATGTAACTCACTGGATAGCAAATTGGATCACAAATAGGTCCCAAGAAATTAGGATGGACTCTCTACATTTTCTGAAAGACCTGTCACTAGTGGTTCCCCCAGTGTTTACTTTTTGGACTGCTTATCTTTACTTCTCAGAGGTCAAAGCTACTGTTAAAGGTTTATGACTAACCCCATTTACAGATGACTATAATCTTGGTGCCATCATCAACTTCCCAGTGGACACAAATCGTGCAAAAGGGCCTTTCTTAAACCAATAGCTGGTGTCAAAACCATGGACTAAAACGAAATGCCAAGAAATGTATATTAGTATCCTTTGGCAGCAAGAAATCCCTTGTAACTATCATACTGACAATGCATGCCTGAAAATTGATCCAATAGTTAGGAATTTCGGTACCTATATAGACAATGGACTATCCTTCAATCACCATCTATTCACTATGGTAAGGAAGTCCTTTTTCATTGCATAGCTTATTACAAAGGATATGATGTTCAACTCCAGGCATATCATCATTCCACTGTATTCTGCACTTATCATCGCTGATAATTAAGTACATTGTCTCATTCAGTAGGTACCTGTCCATTATGGATCATGGAGAAGTTTGGATACCCAGGCAAATTCATCAGTATGGTGCGCCAATTCTATGATGGCATGCTTGCTCAAGTATTGGATGATGGAGACTCCTCTGATGCCTTCCCAGTTACCAACAGAGTCAAACAAGGCTGTGTACTGGCACCCATGCTGTTCAGCATGATATTCTCGGCCATGCTGTCAGATGGCTTCTGTGATAATGAAGAAACCAGCATCAAGATCAGATACAGCACTGATGGCAGGCTCTTCAACCTGTGGAGACTACAGGCCAAGACCAAGGTTGAAGAGGATTTTGTGAGTGATTTCCTGTTTGCAGATGACTGCGCACTCGATGCTGCCACCGAGGTCCAGATGCAGCAGAGTATGAATTGCTTTTCCACTGCCTGCAGAAACTTTGGCCTCACAATTAATACCAAGAAGACTGAGGTTCTGCATCAGCCTGCACTACAGAAGAATATGCAGAACCAACTATCACCGCTGAAGGTGAAATCCTGAAGGCTGTTGACAAGTTTACATAATTCGGCAGCACACTCGCCAGATTTTGTGAACATTGGTGATGAGGTAGGTACACGCATCACCAAGGCAAGCTCCACATTTGGACGGCTGCAGGAGTCAGTGTGGAAGAGGAGGGCATCAAACTGTCCACAAAGCTGAAGGTGTACAAGGGAGTCATACTGCCCACACCACTGTATGCCTGTGAGACATGGACTGTGTATGAACGTCATGCCAAAAAGCTGAATTGCTTCCATATAAACTGCTTAAGAAGGCTGCTGAAAATTACCTGGCAGGACAAAGTTCCAGACACATTTGTCCACTCTCAAGCTGGACTGCCAAGTATCTACACCCTGCTGAGGACAGCCCAAGTCAGGTGGGCAGGCCACCTTGTATGTATGTCAGACACACACCTCCCCAAGAAATTGTTTTATGGTGAACTTGCAAGAGGCAAATGCACACAAGGTGGGAAGAAAAAGCACTTCAAGGACATGCTGAAATTCTCTCTGAAGAGCTTTGGCATTGACCTAGATTCTTGGGAAACCCTAGCGCAAGACCACCCCACCTGGCGAAGCTGCATCAGCAAAGGTGCTACCTCCTACAAGCACAGCAAGACTGGACAGGCACAGAGGTAGTGTGAGCTGCATAAATCCACAGCCAACTCTTTGCCAACCGACCCAACTGACCACTTGTGCCCGATGTGCATCAGAGCTTTCTGAGCCCGCATCAGACTGATCAGCTACAGCTGGACACACCGTCATCAGTCAACCTCCTCGACGTGATGTCCTTGGTCATCGTTGACAACGATGGATGAACAACAGGTACCTGTCCAAACATCTGACACAACTTGAATGCCCATAAAGCTTTCTTACTAAGAAAATCAAGGACCTAAATCATCAAAACTGTGCGCACCATCTAAAAGTCTTGTCCCTCTTCTCAGTGTCATAGAGGCTACTGAGAAGAAATCTCTGTCTTGCGTACAAAGCCTCGACAGACCCAGTCATGTCAGACCTACTGAACATTTGCAAGTCCAATGGGGGCATAAACACCCACTTAAGAGATATATATCTCTTTTATAACATAAATATAACATGTTGGAGTGATATATAAGTATCACAGGGAATACTACTACTTTGTAATTGCAAAATTAGGCTGACATAGTGCAACAAGGAGTCTTTATTTTTTGGCTGCATGGATGCACACTGTTGATACTTGTTTGGAATTGTCTTCCTCTCCACAAAAATCAAAGTACTTCTCTTACACTATTCAGATAATATCTTGAGGAATGGATGAATAACCACAAATTCACCCTTAGTTTAGTACCCTTGTCCTTCATGTGTATGGGAAACAAGTAAATGTTCTGGGTTACTAGTACTTAAAACGTAAGGGCTAAAAACTTAATGAGAATATATAGGTATGCTTCTAAAGATCCCTATGGATCAATAGCCTTGTAAGTACCTATGAACCTATAAAAATATCCCACGTCCCTGTAATATCTTTGTGTAAAGAATATCTTTTTCCAAGGTACATTTTTTGGATGCCCTATGGCCTTGCTGTAGTCTATGATGATTTATATCTAGCTGACAGTAAAGACTTATCAATTAACCTACTTGGTAGTGTTAGATATTCTAAAACAAATGAATGGTCAGATTGAGGCAATAGTAGTAAAACAATGGTGTTCTTTAATATATTCAGTAATACATAATATGTCCAGCATGCCTTTACCACATGTAGATTCATTAAAAATCTGTTTCAAACCATTTTCTAGTAGGAATGTAATAAATATCTTGTTTATTTGACTAGTACAGTCTACTGTAACCATTTTATTGCAGAGATTCTGCCGTCCTCATCTATGTCTTCTTTCTGTAAATTTAGACAGTGCAAGACATTTATGTTTTTCAAGATTAGAATTACTTGACCTGCCAAATACTGGCATACATACTCTTTCCACTTTATTAACCTTCCTGTAAACCAGTGAAATTCTGTCACTTCAATATTTTCTTTAGCCTATATCATAATACCTTCTCCTATTCCCATTTTGCACATCTACAGCAGTGATAAGCCTTGTAATTTTCATTGACTGAAGACCAATCTATTTTCTTTAATTATGTTTCTACTATAGTAAAATTTATATTGCAGCAAAGTACTATATTTTTTACAAGTTTTACCCAGTTACGAGTATTTGTAAATTGAAAAAAGATACATCTTTAAGTCTGATTTAATGTTGATCACCATTTTGAAAAAAAAAGACTTAGTACCATTTATACATTTCAAAATATTCTATCCTAAAATTCCTCAGTTAAATTTACTCCATCTCTACATATTATGTTTGAATTTTGAAATATATTAGGATGGAATATCGAGTTGCATCCTTTCAGCATTGCCATCAAACTTAAATAAGTGTTCCACCCAATCAGTTTTACAGTTAATTCCTGAAATGACTGCTTCTCTGTGAATAATTGTGGAAAACATGCTTCAAATCCAGTATTTCTCATGGATGTAAGGAAACATCCAATTTCTCTAGTTACATATACAGGATTCCTAGAGACTACATTGTTTACACCTCGGTAAACATTTACTGTAAAAAAAAAATTAGATTTCACACAGTTTAATAAAAGCTTTGGAAACATCATTCATCTTAACATTGGATAGATACATCACAGTTCTTTCATGATTATGATTTTTACAGACAGATGTTACTATTACTTTGACTATTTTGTCTCCTACAATCAGAATTTCTTTAACAGATAGGCTTGGAATTCCCCTAAAGACTGATTATACTTAACTGCTGTAATCTGTGAAACAGTTGTTAATGTGGTACTGGCTAGACTAGTAACTGATGATTCTGAGTACTGATGTGATCGTGCACTGTTTGCTTTTCTCTTCCTGCCATGATCATACGCAGTTATAGACCACTTTTAATATCTTATGTTTGTGATTCATCGTTTCTTCTTTTTGCTTCCTTTGCCTTTCATTTTCCTGCATATGTGTTTTTAATAATGATGTGTCAGTGCCATGCTTCCTTTTCTTCTTATCTTGATTATACTAATTTATACATGCATTATTACAGTCCCCCATTTGTAATCTAACCTTTTATTTTTGCTTCTTTCTTTTCTTTCGGTCTGACTGTTGACTCTTAGTGAATGAATGTCAGTACAGTATTTTATCTGTCGCCAATTACCTGTAGCTTGTCTCTTTTATTCCTACCATTTTCTGTAGTTTTTTTTAATATTCTTTCATACTATCTCCTTACTGCCCCCCCCCAACTTGGCAGTTCATTTCAATTAATTTAATTAAATTTATTTATTTGACTTTGTTGTCTGACCTGTATGGAGTCTAATGTCTTTTCCATGTCATGACAACCTTACCATAGACATTGACATTCATGTTTGTATGCTCTATGTACACCTGTTATATTTTGCATAGCACAAATCGTGCACAGGCCATGGTTGAAAAGGGTCTGCCCACCAGTTCATTTACCCAGTTACCAAAATTAAATAAATAAACAAACAAACTGAAGTGGTCCAGATACTTTTTTTCAGCCAGGACCTCAGTCAAGAGGCAGAAACTACTTTTCAAAACATTTACAGAAGCAGATTATCTTTGGAGTTACATTTCAAACCAATATTTGCATTTAGGTTATGTTATTACTAACTCTGGTTCATCAACTAGTGTACTCTTGCAGGAGTAATAACATCAAATATGGCATCCTGTACTAATACACTTCAGTAACTACTACTGTGCATTCCACACCCCATGTTTGTCCCTCTAATAATTGTCATGTTTCATGCTAGAAATGACCATATAATTACCAATAATTTTCCTTTCCTTTCTTCTTGGATGTTATTTTTGATGTATTTCATAACCCTTTTTTAAAAGGTTTGTCTCTTGACATATATGCATCTTCTCATTTTCCCTTATTTGTAGTTTCTTTATTCCAACTACTCCTATAACTACCGCATAATCTTGACCAGCATGACTGGTGCTTGTTGAAAGGTCCAAAATGTTTGTAAGATGCCCATTTGTTTTTACTGTATCTGTTTGACCCCACAGAATTTCTTTACTTCTTTACAAAGTCTGTATATTATACTCAGTTGATTGTTGATAACCATCACTTAAACTAATTTTGCTGCTTTGTAACTTTCTATGTACTTATTTCTCCATCATGTAATCCTTCATTGACTGTATTTAGCTCTTGATTTATTCATTATTAATATACATTTTCCTGCAACATGTATTTTTACTCTCATTATTATTCAGCCCTTCTCTTAACTTTTGTTTTGTGTTTGTTATGTCAGTGAAGGGGTGTTCTACATACCCAGTCATATCATAAAAGGTAAAAACAAACAGGGTGCCACTGGCGAAAGAAATAGACGAATAAATACTGGAAACACTCGTAGTTTATTGAGAAACTGCAATTAAAATACAATAAACGCCTTGTAATAAAATTTGAAATCCACTCTTGCTTTTCTAACAAACTGGCACGGGATGCCCAGCAGTATAAAATGATACCACTAACTCACCTACACACAAGGAATGTGTTTCCCAATGTGTCCGTTTATACTCAACCATCTACTGTTTTACAAACTTCATGACTGTTTTCAAGCCAATATTAGTTGAGCACTGTCAGCTCATGCTGCTACCTTCTTTGATTTCTGTGACACACTAGAGATCCCAAAACTTGTCACACTTTAGGCAACTGCATACTTTGTCATAATTCTCTTCATTAAAATATTTAAACCTACTACAATAAATTAAGAAGTTGTTTTGTAAGAGGTGAAGTACATAATTAATAACATCTTCCATGTTGCCTGCACACAGTAAGTACTACAAAAGTTGTTTCCCTGCACTGTCTATGCTGAAAAAAATGTAAGACCGTAAGTGTTGAACTGTTAGACAATACAACAAAGCTTCATAGTTTTTAACCATCAAAGATTCTGACCAACATACTTGGTTGGTTATAGTATATTTCATCTCCCAGATTATTTTCCATGGAAACAATACAATTTATTTGTAAGAAGAGTAACAATGACATTAGATTTCATTCAGCCAGATAAAACAGTAAGTATGGCATTTGTATATTAAGACCCCAACCATTTCCAGCCTAACATTAATGAATGGTAGTGAATCTCCAGGATACTTATAAGACAAATACTGCATTTGCTCTGCAGCTGCAAAACAGCAATGCTGTTACGCAGAATTCCACCACTACTGCCAAACCCTTGGCTTATATTCTGACACAAAATGTTCAATCCTAATTACCTTATTCAGTAAAACAAAAGCTGTCAAAGAGAAAATCAACTTCCTATTATTATAATATAGTGCTATCTTTGCATGGCAGCAGAAGTAATACTCACTAAATACTTTTAAGAGTAATGCTTACCAGCCTAGATTTTGATTTGGAGCAGGTATAGAGTATGTGAATTTATACAGCAGACAGCAAAACAAATAGAGCTCAGAGTTAAGGTCAAAATAAAGCAGTTTAAATGAATTACAGTTTCCCCAGTACTGTATCATTGTATTCCCTGTGCAAGAAACAAGATGTTTTTCCCATAACTGCTGTTTCAAGTGGAAATAAAGCCAGCTCAAATTTTAATTTAGGGCAGACAGGGGCAGTATAGATGTGTATAGTGGACAAGCTAAGACAAGTAGTACTTCTGTCTTAGCTTTAGCACCTTCCTTCCATAACATAAACTTGCATTCATTCATAAATGGGGAGAACAATTTGGATGCAAACAAAATTAAACTAGTGAAAATTTTCCAGCTTATGTAACACTGGTATGACTTTTGTTCCTGACTGTCCCACAAAATATATTGCCTTTGATATAAAACCTATCCAGTCAAACTTTAAATGTACACAGACCTGGAGCTGTTTAATAATGCTATTTAAAGTTAATCTTACAAGCTCTGACTTTACATTTATGTCAGGCTGGAAGTTCAGAGGTAGCACTGTTTGCAGTTATATAAGCACTACACCTGTCCTAGATTCATATATATATATATATATATATATATATATATATATATATACATATATATATATATATATATATATATATATATATATATATATATAGGCTAACACAAAAACTTTTCCGGATTTTATAAGGCAGCATCTGCCAGAGCTAGCTGCTACACAAATCATGATATTTAAGATATAAAGCTACTTCACCTAGACTTTAAATCTTTTAGACATTCTTTAACATGAGTTACATAACAGATCTGACAAGTTAAGCAAGTATTATTTATCCTTGAATGTTTTTGTGGTTTTAAAACATGAATTAATTAATGCTACAAGCAGCAAAATGTACTCAGTTATTCTTGCAATCACTTCCCTACTATTCTGCCTAACATGCCAAGATATGTTGAATGCATCTTATATTGGAAGCATTAGTATGCAACCTCTAGAGGCTACAGCTACTTGCTCAATAGGCTGCTTTTAAAACATAACTTCTGGGTCATATACAGGACCACCAGGGAATACGAAGGAGGAATTAAGAAAAATACAAATAATTAAACAAGAATAAAGATGTAAAACACAGGTAGTGCCTAGGCAGGGAAGAATACATTTTAAATTGAAATACACACTTTACCTCACTGATACAGGCTTTCCTAGGGCAGCCGAAAGCAGGCAGCTATGTAAAATAATTGTCACTCCAGTGACAACTCGCTCAGTAAGCTGCTTTTAAAGAGCAGACTCTGGGCAGGGACTGGGTCACACCCTTGACCACCAGGGAATACTTAGAAGGAATTGAGAAAAAGACAAAAATAATAAACCAAACAAACAAACAAAATAAGATATAATGTATAAACAGTACCTAGGAGTAAAAACATGCTGGTTTAAAATGGGATACAATTTATCTTGCTGCTGCAGGTTTCCTAGAGCAGATACTACCTTGTATGCCAACCACCACAAATCAAAAGCTATTAACCATGCAAAATAATTGGTGACATTTCACTGCTCATATCTGAGGCAATTGTACTGACTGTTTCTTTCCTCTTTTAAAATTATGATATTGGTCAAATTAAGTCTCTAGAGCTCAAATGACAATAAATGTACTTCTGCTATGCATTTTTGTATTACATACTATATTTTATGTAATGTCTAATTTCAGTAGTGCATTTCGCTGTTAAATTGTATGTTACTAGAATGTATACAGTGCACTGTATTTCAAACTGATCTTCATGTTTATTGATGCAGTTGTTATAGAAATGTTAGCTGTTAGTGAATTATCTGGAGGTGTGAATATCTGCAACTGTATAAATTGTCAGGGGGGATGCAATAAAGCCTATATGGTCATTTTTCACCGTGTGCGTGTTGTGAAGCAATGCGCATACAGCCGCAGAAACTTTTAGATTCAGTAAGCACCATGTAGAGACGCGCAGCACTGTGCAAACAAGGTAAACACTGTGGCATGCTAAATACAGCATAAGCAGGCTGAATTGCATGCTAATTAACCAATTCAACACAGTTTAGCTATTCACCAAGCTATAAAGCATCCATGTAGATTTTGTGCTGGTTTTTCCTGCAATTTCCAAAACTTTTGGAATACAGATATGGAAAGGAGTCTACACTGACAAAATGTTAGGGGCTGCTGCTGCAATTCATTTGTATGTGCTACAGGCTGAAGCCAGTGCTGCTACTGCTAATAGGCCTAAGCTGAGAAGGAGAAGAGTTTTAAGGCTCTGTTAAACTTTTCACAACCTACATGATGTGGAAATCATGGAGTGCTGCAGGGTGGACAGGGACATACTACAGGAATTCTGTAACCTGTTCCGTCCTCAAATCAGAGCCAGAGCAAACCAAGGAGAATCCATTCCAGTGGAGACAAAGGTATGTGCAGCCCTTAGAATCTTACCTACAAGTACCTTTCAGAGACCAACAGGGACATGCTGGAGATGTCACAGGCATCAGCATGCAGGATCCTCCACCAATTCCTGAATGCTATGCTCCAACATGCCAGTGACCACATATAAGTTTCCCCATAGTTCTGAGGAGAGGGACAAAAATATGCAAGAGTTCTACCATGTAGCACACTACCCTGAAGTACTGGGTGCCATAGATTGCACACATGTAGAAATTAAGGCACCACCCAGGGAACAGGGTAGGCTCTACATTAACAGAAAGATTTAACAACTGCCAAGTCATGTGTAATACCAAGGGAATAATCTTGAGCGCGTGTGCTAGCCACCCTGGCAGTTACCATGACTCACGTATCTCACACACCTCTCAAATGTACCAGATGTTTGCTAGAGGGGATATCCCACAGGGTCATTTCCTGGAGGATGCAGGCTATTCACTGGAACCAGGGCTGATGACACCCATCAGAAATGCACACACACCCACAGAAGAATGCCATAATGAGGCACACACTCAAACAAGAAATATCATAGAGTGTGTGTTTGGGCTGTGGAAGTCACAGTTGCAGTGCCTTGATACATCATGGAGAGACCTGCAGTACAATTCATGGACATGTACAGAAAGATTCACAGTATGTGCCATGTGACACAACATAATCCTGAGAAAACAGATTCAGCAGGATAAGCAAGGAGAAGGGGCACACATCCCACCATCAATGCCAAGGTCACCACCGCCACAGGCAAATGAGGAGTCAGAGGAGGAACCGCCAGCTGCTGTGGGTATAGGCAGATGTAGGCATGTTCAGTATGCCCTTGCATTGGTAACAGACAGGGTTTAGCACACTCACTCACCATTTAGGGGCCTAAAACCTTCCTTCTACTCACATACATTGATACCTGGCAACTCACACAGCCTTTACTTCCCCCTGTATTGGCTGTGTACTACTTGCATCAGAGTCAGCCTGGAACTAAAACTGTGTCAACTACTGCATTTACAAGGCAAATCCTGAACCTGGAGTGTGATGTTTAATAATATGACTGTGTGGCATATCCTTGTATTTCAATAGTTGGTCCTGTAAGCTAGTAAAAGATGGGAGATCTGTACAGAACTTACCTTAACGTGTGACAGCAGAGACTTGTTTGACTTATGTGCCCATTTCTAAGTAGTAGGCCTCAGGCATCAAAGATTCATTCAGTCATACTGTCAAAAGTACTGATGATTACTGCATGCCCTCAGTTGAGCATCATATGTTTGTACTGGAAAATGATTAAAGAAAGAAGTTAGAAAGTAATGATACACATTACAGTTTCTGATTTCACAACCCTTATTCACTATAAAGTTGGGAAATTTTGAAGCTGTCAATCTCCAAGGACAATATAAGTCAAAGGTACAATTACCAGTTCAATACCACAAATGCAGATATACTAAGCACTAAGTTAGTTATGCACTCTGAGCACCAGACACAAAGCTTTTGTATCACTGAATCCAAAAGATAGAAAACATGGATATGGCACAGTTATCATCAATTGCACAGGGTGTTGTGTTGGGGGCAGGAAGCCTAGACTGACATAATAGGTCGATGAGTGTTTCTGCGTAAGAAAGAGAAGAAGGCAGACATGTGAATAAACCAACAAATGGCAGAGAGACAAAATGAGTAACTGTTGTGTGTGTCTGTATGGATCCTCCAGGTGAAACTGGTGTATGAGTGTCTGTTTGAACACAGCTAAGCTCTGTGCTGGCTGTTTGTCTTGGTATGTCGGACAGATGTGAGCCATGCATGGTACAGGAGTCAGTTTATCATTGTCATTCCCGACCAAGAGAACTGGCTCTGCCAGGAGTTGCACTGGCATGTCCACATCCAAGGTCAGATGCAGTGCTACTACCTGAACATGACTGATGTCTGCTGAATGAGCTCCCTTCACGGGGGATGCCCAGGAACATTCCATGGCCTGCCACGTATGGCTGTGGACAGCAGTCTCACTGATGGAGCAGTAGAAGTACTGCCACTATGGGAGCATGATCAGGCACAGCCGCATTTGCTGTCAGCAGATGATGTGGCTGACCTATGCCCACGAGGATGCTGTTCTCCTCCCAGCAGAAGTTCCATCACAGGAGCAGCTCTTTCCATGACAGACACCCCTCGGTCCATCAAAAGCAGCCTTCATTCTGTGTCATTCATGCGATTCAGTTGAATAGGCAAGTTACAAGGTGGAGGCAGTCACACATGTCAGATTGTGCCACATCCACAACCCCAAACATTTGTTTGGAGCACCTTTGGGAACAAGCCTGTGCCTCCATGATGTTCCTAAACATAGGTTGAATGGCACAGAAAGAGAAACCTTCAACAGGTGGAGAATGGACAACAGGCCCCCTCTGAGCACCCCTATCAGCCCTCCTGCATGGCATCTCACCCACACTTTGGCTATGGCCAAACTCAACAGGCACTGAAGCCACATTAGCTACACTTCCCTGAGCAATGTCTTCGGCCTCCACCTGTCCAATATCTGTGGGCTCACTGGACTGGGTAGGCATATGCCTACTGGCTGTGTCTGATGGAAATGCAGGGGATGACTCATTGTCAACCTCAGTGTCGGATTCAACCTTTGCACCCCCTGACTGTGCCTCAGTTTGGCCACCATCATTATCCAAGTCTTTTGATACACTGACATCAGATGGCACAGGGCCCACACTTCCACTGTCATGATCACCTGTTATAAAAAGCAAGAAACACAGGAATGAATTAATACCTGCACTACTATAGTGCAATATATGCTAACAAACTAACAGTGCTGCCACTAATATAGACAGTACAGCAATACACACAACAGGTCTGAGATCAACAGAGCTCAACAGAGATATAATAAACCTCCAGACACTGGACCCAACCAGTTTGGTTTTGTCAAGGGCAGAGTATGCCTACTCAACCTGGTGGACTTCTTTGAGAAGGTCACCAAAGCAATGGATGAGGGAAAAAATTTTCACACTGCCTACCTTGACCCGACCAAGGCATTTGACACAATACCCCTCTCAGGCATTGTTGACAAACTCAAGAGGTTAGGTACAAACCCTTATGTCACCCAGTGGATAGCCAGCTGGCTCAGAGACAGGACCCGGGAAGTTAGAATTGGGGAGTCCACTTCTACAAAGAGGCCAGTCACAAGTGGAGTTGCTCAGGGATCAGTCCTTGGACCGCTCCTTTTTGGCATTTACTTCTCAAAAGTCAAGGCCAATGTCAGTGGTCTGTGGATGACTAAATTTGCAGATGATTGCAAATTAGGAGCTGTCATTGAATCTCACACTAACACATATGTTCTCCAGGAGAGGCTGACACAGACAAACAACTGGTGTCAGAGCCATGGACTAAAACTAAATGGCAAGAAATGCATAGTAGTATCCTTTAGGAAGTCATCCACCCCTGGTTACTATCATATTGATGACACACCTCTTAGAGTTGACCCAGTAGTCAGGGACTTAGGGACACACACATAGTAATCTAGCCTTTGAGCATTATATGTCTACAGTGGTGAGGAAATAATTCAATATTATATATTTATTTATTTATTTATTTGACATTTGTTAACTGGGATGGTCCAACTGGGCATAACCCTTTTTTTAGTGGAGGCACAGGGAGAAAATCTCCACATAACAACAGTAAGAATAAAATGTGATGCAGTACAAGACAAATATTTACAAGGAATTTGACAATATCTGCAGTAACAGTAATAATATAACTATAAGTAAAAAGTAAGGCGACAGAGAAAATAACAGAGAAACAAAAGGAAGGTAGTAGGAAGAAAGTAGAGCTAGAGTAGGGAGGGGTTCAAATTGAATGATTACAGAGACAAGACCAGGTACTATTTAGATGTAGTTTTAGTGTTTTCTTAAATTTGTGAACATTGGAGATATTTCTCAAGGGCAATGGAAGTTTGTTGCAATAGGAGGCAAGAGAACAGCTGGAGAGATACTGTCCAACAGATTTGTTAGGTCTATATATTTATATATTTATAAATATAAATGTAAATAAATTCTAAATAATTATAAATATAAATATATATATTCATAGGTTTATATTACACAACTTATAAACAAAGGTATGGCATTTAAGTCCAAGGAAGTCATTGTTCCACTGTATTCAGCATTTATCAGACCAATCATTGAGTATAATGCCTCCTTTGGTATGTACCTAACCAGGCATATCCAGCAATTGGAACATCCACAGAGGTTACTCACTAAAAGAATACAGGGCATAAGTAAAATGTCCTGGGGAGACCACCTCAAGGCTCTATCCCTCTACTCTGTCTCTACAGGCTTTTGAGGGGAGATCTATGCCTGGAATACAGGGCATTGCCAGACCCCATTCTGATGGACATCCTGCATATCCACAAAACAGACAGCACCAGAATTAACCATTCTAAAGACTTGAACCTTGCCTGTGATATAAATAGGTCCTGCTGGAGAGATTGTTATGTATCCCAGAGACAACTGCATCTATGGAACAGGCTCCCCATCCATGTGAAGCAGAGCTCCTCCCTAACCCAATTCAAGTGCAACCTGGACAACTGGATGGGAAGCCAGAAATTCATCCCTGGTTTGGCACCTATGTCTCTAATGGACACACGTAACCTGTAAATGGTTCATCTCCCAAACCCCTGCTTACACTTATCAAGGGTGTCAGAACTTGTCAGAGATTTGGGATGCGTGACTATGCTTAAAAATGCCCTTGTGGTCTTTATCCTAGTAAACACATATGACCCTGTGAGCCTATGATTCACACGCTACAATATTTCTTTAAATTGCTCAGCAGTACTGACATAAAAATGTTTGCCTTACCATTTGCAGATGAGATACTTCTCTGTAGTTCAGATGGTCCTGGAAAACATTAAGCAAGAGGTAAGGACAACAGCATCACAAATAACAGCAACACAGAGGGTAATGCATTTACCCCTTTATATGTCCATTAACTATAATTTCAACAAGAAAGTGGCTGATAACTCTAACCTAAGCTTATAACTGTAGCAATCTTCAACCCCCCCCCAAAAGAAAGACATGTGACAAAGAATGAACTTATTGATTTCAGTTGTTTTACTATACAATGGCATGCAACTGTTCAGATAGCAAAGCCTAACTGGAAGCTCCTCCTGGGATATGCTTGCTGTCTCAGAAACTGTTCCTTCAACATCCAGGACATGCTGTACTGTACTCTCCTGGGAGCTGTCTGGATCTCTGATATCGGCCAGGAACTCTTCATTGGGGGTTAGTGGAGGTTCCCTAGCAGGCCTTCCCCTGGTAACCATCTGGTCACAGCCCACTGCAGCTGCTCTCCTCTGTGCAAATGTGATCATGTCAGTGGCTCAGTGGGGCACCAACTCGTATGTCCAGCCAACACCCATGGCATCAACATCATCTACTATCTGCCACCATTTTTACATCCTACATGCCATATCTTTGTGTCCCCTTTCCAGCAGAAAAATACCATGTTGCCTAAAGCTGTCTACAATCATTTGGTTTTCAGCATTGGTGAAGGAGGTCTCCATGGATTGACATGCGTGAGTGGCATACTCATAGGTGACCTTAAAGACAACAGAAGGATAATACACATAAGTATCACATAACTACAAAATAACTGTTTCCAGATAAAACAGAAAAGGTACCCAGTCAGTATTACTCACTGGAGGAACATAAAACAGTCTAGAGATGTGAAATACTAACAAAAGGTGGGATGCAAGACAAGGAGAATAACAGGAGAAACATATCCTTGTCTGTGCCATAAGAGTAACTCAGCTTTGCTCCCCCAAAACAACAGTCCATCCTTGTTTGTGCTATAGTAATAACTCACCTTTGCTCCCCCCCCAGATAACACTCCATCCTTGTTTCTGCCATAACAGTAACTCAGCTTTGCTTCCCCACCCAAAACAGCCAAAATAACTCATTTTGCAAACAAACCATCTTTGAAATGCTAAATGTTTTATCAAAGGAAATATCCCTGAAACATTTGTACATATTTATCATACAGCATTCCATTTTCATATATTGGCAATCATGTTTATCTCTGAAATGGCTTGACAAACACGCCCATGCCACCAGTACACCTCTATATCATACAGATAAAACTTTAAAAGTGTTTGCTTCATATTTTTCTTAAATACATTCCAGCATATGCAGTATGTAAGTGATAAAATTAAAGCATACCTTCCGAAGTTCAGTACTATGTACGGATATATCCTGAAAAAACATGGTTTTTGCAGTCTTTCAAACATATACAACTATCCTCACTATCAGTTTGCCTAGCTACATGGTTGCCTTTTCGATATGGAGTACATTCAGGGATGTTAGCATGGTGAAGATGCATATGAGGTGTGTACTCATTAGAATTGCTGAATCCCAAAAACGTGGATGCATGTAGGAGATGTAAACATAGTGCAGACACTCCTTTTGTGTTTGTTTTTAATGAATTGCAACTGTGAATGATTAGTGGTTGGGAAAACACAACAGCACTGCAGGCTGCCTTACTTCCACTGAGTGTGTCAGGTTAGATCTACAAAGTGTTAGATATAAGGTTAGAAATGTAAGTAAGTAGCACACAAATTGCAGGTTGTATTCCTTAACATCCAACATGCCCTTCATTTGTTGGCAACTGTATACGATATTATTTCCAGTTAATATCCTCACGCATTTCAAGGCCAATGATATAGAATGGCTTACACACTGCATATCTCAGATTTCTGCTCAGTTAAATGAAGAATGCCTAGGGTTACCAAATACCTGAAAACCCAAAGGAGGACACCAAAGGTCATAAAGGAGGACAAGCATCTATATTACATAATCAAACTTTTAAAAGTTTGAACGTCATATGGTCGATACCATATAATCGAACTTTTAAAAGTTTGAAAATGTAATAAACAAAAATAAACCAAAGAAAAAACCTACCTGAATGATTTAAGCAAGGGGGCAGGTCCCCCCAGAACCCCCACACCTCCCGCTCTTTAAATATACCAAATCTGAGATTGCACTACAGTGCAGAATAGGGATATCTTCCCATTCTGCACTGTATGGAGATCTCCATTGAAACATTCGAACTTTTAAAAGTTTGCTCATAGGTGCCGACCATATGACGTTCGAACTTTTAAGAGTTCAACAACGTGATATAGACCTGAGGACAAAGCCATGATAAAGGAAGACAAAGGAGACTGCATCCTGTTCTGCTCACAAAAGACAGTGTAGTGCTGCTACAAATAATTCAGAATGATTGCAGAACTTCATTAAACCCAAGATGAAATGCATCAGTCAGGTGAAGAACCACTTCCTTCCTTTTTCATGAAATAGCTGATGGCATTGTAACATTTTATAGGATTTTGAAATACTGTACAGCTTTCCCGCTTACATTTGATATTACTAATATGAAGTCACATACTTTATTTTCATGGGTGGAATGTTAACTGCACATAAAAGGCATTATATATATTTATCTCAGGAGCAAGTTTGTTTTCATCTGTTAACATCCTACGTACATATGAAATCAGATCCTTCATTACATGTAATATGGACTGAACCATTTATAGGGGGTTTGTGTATGTGATCCTATTTTAAATTTTCCATTGGTATATTTTATAAGCCAAATTTGAATTTAATGGTTTAGGTATACTGAGAAATATTGTGGGCAGTGTTATTTAATTCATTTAATTTGATTCCACAGCAAAAACACTATTAAACCCATATTCAAACAGCATGCCTCTATTTGTTCAAGTGAGACTAATTTCTACTCTCATTTCAGGAATTCTGCAAACAACTTTTTTTTTTTAATTTTAAAAGTAGGAGAAGTGAGATAAGCGATCCTGCAATACTGGAAACTACAGCAGTCATCACTCCAGCTACTCAAGCTGTACAGTCTGCCACGAATAGATTAGATGCTGGAGCAAGAAAGAAAACCGCTAATACTTATACAGAGATTAACTTGAATGCAGTATCAACTGTTAATGCCCTTAATACAATGGGTGAGTCCATGGGCAATGTCAACACTAGAAACCAACTGTCATTCCCTTTTCCTATCAGCGGAACTGACACGAATCAACAGTTGAGGAGCAGAGGGAGAATAAAAAGAAAAATGCCTCCAGAACAAAGCAACTTCAAACTCTGAAGATAATGTGTCAGCCCACGACCAGTCCTTAATATGGAATATTTCGTCAAGGACATTAACTCTGCATGAAGAGCAGGTTTTACAAAAAGGTATGAGTTTTATACCTGCAAGAAAGACTGAATTGACTGATAGTGTAACTAAATTGAAATTGTTTGTACACAATGTCATGCTTAAATTAAAACATAAAAACACGGTGTGCAGTGATAATATGATCAGTATTTTTACAGATTAAGTACATATATACGCCTGCTAATAATTCTGTCTTAGAGACGTTTGAAAGGGTATGTGAGGATGAGATTTTTAAATTGATGAAAAGATACACACTAGGTGTTTTAGAAACTTAGAGGGATGAGAATTTATCATTAAAGACATTGTAGAATGATACTTCTATTTATATAAGGCCTGCTGATAAGGGTGGTCTGGTGGTCATTATGGACCACAGTTTTTATTGTAACTCTATGGTTCAGATGTTAAATAATGCTAGTACCTATGAAAAAGCGACTAGGGAGCAAGTGAATGTTATGGTGATGAGAGTATATGATACATTAGTGGACTGTTTAATGTGTTGTGCTATTAATCTTGATGTATTTAGATTTTCTGTGGCAGATGAACCATTAATACCTGTAATACAAGGGCTCCCGAAGATCCATAAGGATCCAGTATGTCTCACCCTGAGACCAATTGTAGCTGGCAGGGGTTTGTGTACTGAGCCCTTATCAGCATTTGTTGAAAAGGATTTAAGACCAATTTTAGACAAGAATAACTATGTCCTTAAAGATACTAAACAATTTTTAGTTTATTAAAGAATATGGTGATGTTAGAGATTGTTATTTTGTTACATTTGATGTACAATCTCTCTTTACGATGATACTGAACAGTGTAGGGATTACTATGTTAAAGGGTTATTTGCTTGAAAACAGCCAATATGAAGCTAAGTTTATAGATCTGATTTGTCTCCTCATGGAGATACTAGAATTTTGTTTGAACATAATATCTATCAACAAAAGGATGGTGTAGCTATGGGCACATCTAGTGCCAAAAGATATGCCAACATTATTATGGCTTCATGGGAGAATGAGTTTGTGTTGAACACACCTTTTATGCAACATCTTATTTTTTATCAAAGGTTCGTCGATGACCTATTTGCCATATGGCAAGGTGATGAAAGTTCATTATTAGGGTTCCATAAATATATGAATAATGCCACCCCTTTTTTGAAATCTACTTTATGTAGGTCCTGCCATGAAATAGATTTTCTTGATGTGAAAATCTTAAAGAAACCAGATGGTCACCTTGATACTAGAGTGTTTAGGAAAATATGTCACAGGAATACGTTCCTTAAGCGACAGAGTATGTACCCTACACACATATTTAAAAACATCATAAAGGGGCAGGGCCTATGAGTGTCCAGGTTGAATCACAGTAATGAAGGTTTCTATCAGGAGTTAGAGTTATTGAAGGCTAGATTTGAAGAAAGAGGGTATAAAAATAAAGAAAATGATGAAGCATTAACAATACTACCTTCCATGAGGTCTAACAAAGGGAAGCCGTACTTTTCTGAGTGTCATTGTGAGATTGTCAATAGGGACAAGGACCCCACCTCATTGAGAATGCTTATTACTTATTCTAGTAATATTAGGCAGATACAAAATGTAATGAGGAGAAATTGGCATATATTGTGTGTAGACCCAGATACTAGATCTATATTAGGCAAGACACCTAGTGCAACTTTTGTGTGTATTTAAATACCTCTAGTAAGTTTATACACCCAGACACCCAGAGATGTCTAGAATTAAAAGTGCATGTCAATTGTAATTCTTCCCACTTAGTATACCTGGCTTATTGCCAGGCTTGAAAATATATAAACACAATGCACTGAGGTGGCACACAATAGCGTTTAATAAAACAAAAAAAAAATGAACAGATGGTAAGCGCTTTCGCAACTGTGGTTGCTTCATCAGACAAAGCTAAAATACATCTCAGTGCTTAAATAGATGCAAATGGAGTCAATTATCACACCAACTGTAATTAGTTAGTGATGTCATATTTTAAATAGGCAACTACAGGGCATTTACCTATATTATAAAAAAAATAAAAAGCTAAGACCAACATAAGCTAAAAATATATAAATAAATAAAAAATGTGTAACCATCTAAAATATATATATATATGAATTCTTTACATGGACAACATCAACAGTTAGTGTTTAAGGCGTCTAGCTTTTAAGAATGTAGTCAAAGAAGTAGCGCCATTAAGACCTGGATATCTTGCAGCATTCAGCTTCAATATCCATTTCTGTTCATAACTTTCAGTAATATTTTCTATATCTCCACCCCTGGGATTGCCAGGCTTGTGAGATTGTCAATAGGGACAAGGACCCCATCTCAATGAGAATGCTTATTACTTATTCTAGTAATATTAGGCAGATGCAAAATGTAATGAGGAGAAATTGGCATATATTGTATGCAGACCCAGATACTAGATCTATATTAGGCAAGACACCTAGTGCAACTTTTGTGTGCATTTAAATACCTCTAGTAAGTTTATACTCCCAGACACCCAGAGATGTCTAGAATTAAATGCACATGTCAATTGTAATTCTTCCCTTTTAGTATACCTGGCTTATTGCCAGGCTTGTTTTTTATTTTATATTGCTAAGACTGATAGAAGGTTAAGAAATCAGATAAGGGAAATCAGCTATAATATAAATAATGCTATGAGCACAAATGCACTGGGCTAGACATGTCATTCAGAGTGGCTCTATGCACAGTTTCCATTAAGCCTGTGTTACATGCTAGACAGATGTTTAGATAAAAATATATATATTTTTTTTTTACATATTTGTATGTGTTTTTTATATATGACTTATTCTATTTAATATATAAAAATATATGTACTTTTTATGAATGTTTGATATGATTGAATTTGATGGTAATATAGTTTTATGGTGTAATGTTTGAACATTTAAATGCTTAATGATTTTTGTTATTTTGTCTGTTTGTTTTTTAAATATGGAGGGAATGTGAAGTGGTTATGTCTGCTGAAGCAATCTTTGTAGCTGCAAAAGTGCTTACAATAAAGGAAGATTTTATTCTGCTGTCCTTGGTCGTGGTTTGTTTCACCTTAGTTTTATTCTTTGGACTTTGCTCGATTCTTTTTTGGGGTGAACCATTCATCATATCAGCTGTGAGTAGTTATTCAATCTTAAAAGTAGTTTGGGATGAATTGGTGCGGCCTGCACTGATTTTTTTTTAATCTAAACTGTAACAGTTGTGTTTTGTTGAAAGTGGCATTTGCCATTTCTCTGTGCTTCTTCAGTGGTGGAATTTTTGTACTTGCATAAGGGGCTGTAAGGAGTGGAGGGGAGTATGCCACTTGCCAAAAAACATTTTCTATATTTTACAATTTTTGGTGAAATTGCATTCCTCCACAGATTAAAGCAGTTCTAGCTGCTTTGTTTCATTCACAATTCTCACTTTTTTTTACATTATTTTATACAGCAGAGAGTGACAAATACCTTAATGTGGAGGCTTCATTCAAAAAACTCACAGTCTGTGATAGGGAGATTTAATTCTGAAAATAACATTCCTTAGCATCCTGATAATGGAACAACTTGTGTTAGAGCTATCAGAGATAGTTGCATTCTGCACACTGCTGTCTGTAACACCAGTAAAGAACATTAAAACACAAGCTGTTTCAAGGACACCACAGCATAAAGTTGTTAAAGGAGCAAATAACCAACAAAGTGGTGCCACAAAGAAAACAGTTTTATTGCTTAAACAAAAAAAAAAACAACAAAAAGTAGTGTGCAAAACTTTCCATATATCCTTTTGTCCCATACAAACATATAAGGAACTTCATCAGAACTGAATTAGATTCCTCCTATAAGTGCTTTTATACCCTATGTCCCATATTACAATTAGTTCATTCAATAATGTTTAAGAGTGATTTAAAAAAATTAACATAATGACAAAACTACATTTAATAAAACAAATGCACTGGAATAAAACCTGTTGTTGAAAACAATTATCTAACCACTGTTAAAATGTGACAGGAATGAATGCATTAGGTAGAAAATAAAAAAAAATAGGTCTGTACAACTGATGTACAAAATGCCAAACCACCTGAATCATTCAAATCAGATATGAATTATAAAAATTACAAAGTTTATACATCCAGCAAACATATTAAGAACATCAAAACTATTGATATTAAAAATATGCTAAATAGATAAATGAATATTCATTTTATGACCAACAATATATTATACTGTACAAATGCTGCAATAATTTGGCAACTCTTAACTTTAGGATATGTATAATAATAACGTTCTCATTAATAGCAGGAAACAAAGTTGCATTAAGATACAGCTGCCAGTATAACTGCTTGTATTCTGTGGTGATCTCCCATACTGCTTACTGACACAGGGGGAATTGGACTACAGTACAATAACATTTCAATGTGTAATTACATTAAGCTGATAGTTTGCTAATAAGTAAAACACATTTAAAATCTGTATTAATTTAGATGCTTGACTGCAAGTTTCTTATAGTAGAATAGCAGAAAAGAACTTCCACTTACATACACACATAGTTCAGAGAAACGTTACTAGTACCCTACTAATCTTTGATGCAGATTTTTTTTTTATTTTCCTTCTTGCTTTGCTTCTGCTACTTAATTTATTTTCCTTGTGAGCAGTATCTTATTTCCTAAGTGCACCTGGCCCGTATGCAAGAAAGTCATCATCAACAGCCCCAAAAAACAAACAGACCACAGGAATCATCTGGTTCTGTTGACCCTGCCAGTGTATTAAAAAAAGAAAATCAATAGTCCCCAAAACACATTGTCTCCCTAGTATCTGGTTAAACCCTGCCAGGTTACAATACATATTAAAAAAAAAAGTCATCAATGGCCCATAAAGGTTTCACACATAGTATTAGTATCTGGTTGACCCTGCCAGGAAAAAAATAAAGAAAGAATCTGGTTGGCCCTGCAAGAAAAAAAAAAGTACTTACCTTGAATGAACACCAATACGATGGTCAACCCCTGTTTCTCCACTCTCTCGCTCTCTCCCTCGCAACTAAAGCGCAGGAAGAGAACACAAGATTAATGGGACTAATCAGCAGCCACGTCATGTATACAGATTACATGACAGACTGCTGACTTCGTAGTCCTGTCAGCCACAGTCCTATGAGATGAGCTGCCTCTGACATGATGTACCTGAATGTCCTGAAAGCCAGACATTTTGCCTTTTTAGGCAGTGGTTGCTAGATGGAGGACATGTCCTCCTTTTGCCAGACGTCTGGTAACCCTAAGAATAACCAACTAACACAGAGATGTATGCAGAGCTATATATTTGCAAGCAATAATCATGACAGGTTGTGTAAACACTAGGTGCACTATATCCAAAATTAATACATGTACAAATAACACTTGTATGGTTTGATAATATCACTGTAGATGCTGTTGTAGTTGGTTGAGTGCATATTGATTTAAGTTCTTTGCTGCAAAGCTGCTTGTGTGACAGAGGGATAAGGCACCCATCCTGTGTTTTGAAGGTGCATTAGAGTGACAGTTCTAATCCAGAACAGTGTAGAAATATCTCATGTGTACTAACATTTTCTAGTCTGTATGGCATAGATTGCTTTTCCTCATTTCAAGTACTGCTTCCTTTTTTTTTTTCTTTTTTTTTTGGGGGGGGGGGGGGCACTGTTTGCACAATGCACAGCGTAGCACAAACTAGGCAACTGGCCAGACAGGACCCAGACAGAAACCAGATGCATTCAGTTAATACTGCAGTGGTTTGTGTTGTCACTTCACAGCAAGAGGTTCTCCAGTTTGAATCTTGGCTAAGGTACCTTCTGTGCAGAGTCTGCATGTCCTCCCTGCATTCGTGTGGGTTTCCTCTGGGTGCTCCGGTTTCCTGCCACATTACAAAGACATCCATCTGGAGTGTTTCACTCCAGTCCTCCACTGAAAATTGGCTTGGTCCAAGTCGGACTTTCCCAGTAAACAAATATAAAATAAACAAGTACTATTAGGCATTGTGCAAACCCACTAAGTGACATTGTGCAGCAGTTAACAACAAGACCTTAAAATGATTAGTAAAATAGGGAATGTCATGCAACTAGCTCTGTGTCAGCAGATATAAGTGTAGGGTTGGAGGACAGATGGTCCTGAGTTATAGCACAGAGTGTCCAACCTTTATTTTACTGTTGTGACATTGCACTTTATAGCAATGAACTGCAACATAGATAAGTGTTTTCTGAACCTTCTTGTGGTAAAAGGTGTGAGTGTAGACTGCCAAACCCATGGTTTTAGGTTTGAATACACATATTCCATGCACTTTTACTGCTGTTCTACTTCCCATTATGGTCACTCTCACTTATAACATTTGACATGGTGTAGCTGATATTAATTATATGTATGAGGGCTGAGGCACTAGTATTGTGTTAGTTATGTATTTATTTATCTATGCATTGTCATATTTATTCTCAAATGTATGACTGTAGGTACACTGTGTACTATATTCCTGTAAGTATATTTCTGCTATCTGGACTGCCATGGCCTTCACATTTGCCTAACACACATACACAACTGCCTGTACATCAAATAAACTTGAATTTGCTTTGCTTGCTACTGTTGTAATCCACTTACCATCATGCAAACACAGTGATTGGAGATGCGCACTGCTGGCCACCGTGTTTGTGTGATGGTAAGCAGAGCACAACACTTTCAAACAGTGTGTGCACTCTCAGTAAATGTGCTAACTGGAATTGGTGGGAAAGTATCATTCTCCATTGCTCTAGATCAATGGTAAACACAACAGGCATTTGTGGAGAAGCTGTCAGGTTTAGGGCACTGAGATGGGGTGTCCAGGAGTCCAAGATTTTTATTACTCATAGTTTAGAAACCACAGTGCCAGGCTTTTACAGGGGGATTATTTTGGTGCCAGTAGACATCAGAAGCTTCAGATAGTCTAGCCAGGGATGTAACCAGTTCTATTGGTATCTCCCACACTGGTGAAAATGTAGACATTACTACAATTACCTCCAGAGGAGGAAGAGGGATACCCTCGACCACTGGATTGGGGAATTTAGGATTGCGGACATCCTACATCTGTGTAACTATCAGTTACAGAGAGTATTTGTAAGACTTAAAAGCTGAATATATGCAAGGCTGGTATTCATAATGGTATTCTGTTCTGTTTTTTCCACAGCCACCAGGGACCATGAGGTCAATGTGTAAACCCTTGGTGCTAGATTGGTGAGGATGAAGGAAGCATGTGGTATGTATACAGTAGAATAGTAGTGTTATTCTAGCATTAAAAGTTAGATAGCTTTTTTCGCATTTTATAGAGTTGTATCAAATTGAGAATGCATATCTCAACTGTAAAAGCACGTATGCATGCATTAGTCTGTAGCACAAACCAAAAGTACAATATTAGACTTTAGTCAGAAGTTGTGGGTTCAAAGACCACACTTCCCAACTATATGATACTGTTAATTCTTCAGTTATATATAATTTAAATGTTTACAGTAAAAGCTTTATATCAATGGCACACATGCCTGCTGTAAACTATAATGTGTATAATTGGAACACGCATATGTGCAGTGTATGCACATGTCAAGGAGCACTTGCTGCATTCTGTAGTATAGTGTGCATCTGTTAGGAGTTGGTAGTCTTAAAAGTAAAAGTTAATATAATAGAGTCAATTAATTGTATCAATGCATTGTATGTCACATATGAAGGTACTAATCTTATCACTTTTTTGTTTTTCTCTTATCCCAACCCTTAACTTCTCTTCCTCTATTTTTTATTTTTTTTTTACATGGCGTCAAAATGTGTCCATGTTATTCATGTGTACCACATCACTAAATGATCCACAGCACAGCAGGGTAGACCTGCCCCACAGGATCTGCCTGCTCCCCCCCTCCACTGGCTCCAGCACCATTACCCAGCACATCTGGGAGCCAACCTGGCAGCACTGCTTCTGCTGCCTCTGTGCTACTTGCCACCTTAGGTAGTCCTGCCTCAGAGGCTGGTCCAGTGGTACCCTCTGGGAGCAGTGGCGGAGGTGGTAATTTTATCACCCGCACTGAATTCCCAGGGATGGTGCAGAGGGTTGTGCACCACACTGTTGGTGCAGGTCTATGCCAGCTGGAGAGGCTGCTCTCCCTCATTTTACGTAATACCAGGAAAAGGAAATGCAGACATCAGGCACTCCAGCCAGTGTCAGAGTGAGGTGACAGTGATGATAGTCCAGTGGGTGACAACTTGATTCTCAGTGTCACCCAGCTTGATGACCATGGGTTTGTGATGTCCCCACCCTCACCCCAATCATGGTGTTCCCCAATCTTTTGTATCCATCACTGTCCCTGTCTCTTGTCTTGTTTGTCTTGTCTGTCTGCCATTGCTTCCTCACTTACCAAACTTACCTCACCCACACATTTGTATGTCCCTTCCCCAACATTCCTCTATCTCACTCATAAAAAACAAAAAATGGGCATCTGTTCCACAAAAAAATTGTCCCATATAAAGCTGTCTATTTTGCACACATGCCTTTTTGAGACAATTAATTTGGTCCAGTTGGCTATACAACATGATTGTGTTGAAACCACCCCTCTCTCTGGCAGTTTCAGTCCAAATTCTGTTATTGTTTGGCAGATATGTTCACTGTTAAAGAAATAGATAGCTGTGGTTCTTTCCTACTTCCCTTCTGCACAGTCCTGTCCTGCTTTCCCTTTGTTCTTCTCCCTACTTGCTTCCCATTTCATCACTGTCCTATCTTCCCCATTTTTCTTTACTACATTATTGTTCGATGCTGCACATTGCACACCAATGCGCAGCAACAGTACTGTGAAAGTAGTTAAAAGTAGTTCATACAGCTGTATTTGAACCCAGTACAATCTGGCCCCAAAAGGGAATATATCAAGGCATTAACATGTGCTGCCACAGAGTCAGTTAAGTAGCAGGTGTATTCTAGAAACTCAGTACTAACTGTCAGACTTTGTTCTTCCCCCTGCTTGCTCCCCACTTCACCATTTTCCTATCTACCCCATTTTAACACCTTTAATCTGGTCAAAAATAGAATTGCACATAACACATGTAAGTAGCAGAAAAAGCAATGGATCCCTTCACTTTTTGGGCTCCATGTTTGTGAGGAGGTGAGCATCTTGCACCAATGCACAGCAAAGGTGAGCGGCAGCAAAATGCAGCAACACATCTCATATAAACAATTCATGTCATTGCATTATCACTCTGTAATGAAAAGTATTTTAAAGTATTAGATACACCTGTATTCAAACCCAGTAAGATCTGGGCCAAAAAAGGAAAGTATCAATGCATTAACACATGCTGCCACAGAGTCAGTTAAGCAGCAGATGTATTTCATAGACTCAATACTAACTGCCAGGCTTTAGCAATGAGTCTCATGTTTGCACACTGCTTGCCTACATGCATTGTGCAATGGCACCGCTCACCTCACTATGGAAATGTTTATGTTGTGCTGTATTACTGCTGTTTACTGTCCATTTCCTTTGTATGACATGAAATTACATGTGTAACCATTACAAACTGAGGGCCCTATCTAACAGTATGTCACATATTTATACCCTCCCCAAGCATTGGAACCCTGGTGTCTCAGTACTTTTTCCACATATATACGAACCACAGTATAAAATGTAACATGAAAGGTGTGCTATGCTATGCACATCAGTCTGGTAACATGTAGAACTACAACTACTGACTCATATGCCTAAAAGACTTATTTGCAAGGCTAGGGAAGGAATCAGCATAGACCAGGGACATAGGTGACCTTCAACACACTTGACCCTAAGTATTTTGTTTTTGTCAGGGGTACATTTTCCTTATTAAACCTTATGGACTTCTTGGATACTGATCACACAGACCTGGATGAGGGATAACAGGACATACCAAAAACCACCATACTAAAAACGATGTATAAAAAGAACAACAACAAAGCCACGAACCTCAAGATATCTATATAAATTTATTAGACTTAGGGCTTCGGCTCAAAGCCTTCAAAGAGTAAAAAAAAAGACACTCATCCATTCTTAAATACAATAAAATCACATTCAATTAATCAGTTATTCAATAACAATAATTAAATAATATACTTCCAATTACATTCTTTATTTAGTCCAAATGGTTCCAAAGTATTATATTTTAAAATTAAAAAGCTTCTTTTTTAATAACTTGTCCTTAATATTTATACATTCCCCTAAAAACACCTCAACTTTCTCTAAGATACATCCTTTCAAATCATCAGGCTTAGCATTATGAAAGAGTGTAAAGTGGCATCCCAAAGGGCTATCTAATTTCCTGTTTTTGATGTCTCTGACATGTTCTTGAAATCAAGTTTTAAAAGCTCGGCCTGTCTCTCCAATATAAAACAAAATTGCAAGTACATTTTAAAGCATAGTTCACTCTTTCTGTACTACATGTATAACATTTCCTAGAATGAAATTTAACATTATTAATTTTGGGGGAAAAATTGCTATCTGTTTACAAATGGAGCATTTGTTACCAGCCAATGTGTCTATATTACTAACCATATCTCTATCTATAGTGACATCTGGTGGTATAAAACAGCTATGTACAATGATATCAGCTAAATTTCTGCTTTTTTGTAAGAGACATTAATGTGATTTTGTAACAAACACCTCAAGTTTTTATCCCTTAATTATAACATGGGCCAACAGGATATAACAGGACATACCATCTATGATGACTTATCCTAGGCCTTTGACACTATCCCCCATTCATGTGTCATAGTGAAGATCTCCCATGTGGGAATTAAGCCATACAGTAGTAGAGGGATAGGCAACTAGCTCACTGACATAACACATACACTCAGAGTTGGGGACTGCACCTCTACCAGTAGACAGTACCACAAGGATCTGTGCTGGGCCCTCAACTGTTTGCAAACTACTTCCATGAAGCGCAGGCAATGGTAGATGGCCAGTGGTTTACCAAATTTGCAGATGACTGGTAACTGGATGCACTAATATAGAGTCTCCCAATGATGGTAACATATTACAGAAGGAGCTGCAACACACAAATGATTGGTGACAAACTCACGGACTGAATCTTGAAGTGTACAATGACTGATTGTCCCCTTTGACAATGAAGTACCCCTGCTAATTATGATATAAATAGCACCCTTGTAAGCTCAAACACAGTGGTGTGAGATCTGGGAACAAATATTGGTAGCAATCTACACTTTCATCACTATGTGTCCATAGTGGTGACACACATTCTGCATTGTGCACATCATGCATATTGACATCACATCCAAGACCAGGGTGGTCATACCTCTGCTGTACTCTACCCTTATCAGACCACTAATTGAATACAGTGTTCACTTCTGTCTGTACCTCACCAGATATCTGCAGCAATTGGAGAAAACACACAGTTGTGCCTGGGAGACTCCAGGGCCTCCAAACATGATATACATGGAAAGACGGAAAGACGTGTCAGTGTACTAACTATCATGCAGGCTGCTGAGAGGTGACCTATGCCTGCCCTACAGAGCAGTCTCAGACCCTGCCGTACTGGAAATGCTGCACATCTGCAAATCAAATGGGACAAGAGTAACTTGTCCCAGGGTTCTCATCCTAGCCTGTGACATAAACATTACATGTTGGGGAGACAGATATATCCCCCTCAATGACTCACACATCTCTGTAATATACTACCACGGCATGTGAATCAGTGCCCCTCAATGACTCTGTTCAAGTGCAACCTTGACTACTGGTTGGGTGATTGTAAAGTCATCTCTGGGGTGGGCACATATGTCCCTCTTTGACAGGGCCAGTTGGTGCTGCTCACAAAATCACTCTGCTAACAATGACCATTCAACTATGCTCAATAAAGTTACTTGTGTTTTTATACAGCTAGGCTTCTAAACACTGTAGGGTTATTAGGCTAGTAGCCTACTATGTACATATGAAGCTATGAGCCTATGCAGGTCTCCCACATGCCCTGCTGATATCATATGTTCACTAGCAGTCTTATAAAAGTCAGACTTGTGCAATGGCAATTGTGTACCATACTGTATTTTGTAGTCTGTGTACTTAGATAAGTAGGGGTTCTGTTCTCACTGCAGTTAACTGGACATGTGTGTGTGTGTGTGTGTGTGTGTGTGTGTGTGTGTGTGTGTGTGTGTGTGTGTATATATGTGTGTGTGTGTGTGTGTGTGTGTGTGTGTGTGTGTGTGTGTGTGTGTGTGTGTGTGTGTGTGTGTGTGTGTCTAGTCAAAAGAGCAGAAGTATGTGTTCTATAGTTACTGCTCCAATCCCATGGATTGAGAGTATTTTGATACTTGCACATGCCTACACATCCATTTCATGTAGGCCTCCCAAAGTCTTCTGTCCAGTATGCACTGCTGATGTCACCCACTGTAAGTTAACCTGCAGCCATGTAAAAATCAGACTTGTGCCGTGGTGCCTGTGTAAAGTTCTGTAGTCTGTGTACTTAGATAGGTAGGGGTTCTGTTCTCACTGCAGTCAACTGTGTGTGTGTGTTTGTGTGTGTGTGTGTGTGTGTGTGTGTGTGTGTGTGTGTGTGTGTGTGTGTGTGTGTGTGTGTCTAGCCAGAACAGCAGAAGTATGCGTCCTGCAGTTATCACTCCAGTCCCATGAATTGACGGTATTTTAATCTTGCACATGCCTAGAGATCCAGTTCATGCAGGCCTCCCAACGTCTTCTCCGCAACATGCACTGTTGATGTCATCTACTATATGTTGACCTACAGCCATGTAAAAGTCAGACTTGTGCCATGGCACTTGCATAAAGTACTGTGTTTTGTAGTCTGTGTACTTAGGTAGGGGTTCTGTTCTCACTCTGGTTGTGTGTGTGTGTGTATGTGTGTGTGTGTGTGTGTGTGTGTGTGTGTGTGTGTGTGTGTGTGTGTGTGTGTATACTTGCTTGACAGTAGAGAGTGCATTTTACAACAGCATGTGGGACATTGCTTTTACCATCTTCCTCTCAATAAACTCTGATGATTTATGGATGCACAGTATGTACATCAGGGTAGGGTCAGAGAAGTGCTATAGTTCTGGCACAAATCACCTCATCCTTTCCAATACAGACTTCAGGAACAGGCCTCTCAGTATATCCATGTATGTCATGGCATGGTTTGTAGGACCTGTATTTGCTTGGTGTGAACCCCCTGTCCAGCTGCTGCAGGCATCTGGTGAGGTACCTGAAAAATGAAGCATTATACTGCATTACTGTTCAGATGAGGGTTTAGCACAGTGCTGTTATATCCTCCTCAGATTTGGATACAATGGTCTGACTTCTGAGGTGCATGACGTAGCCTTTTCCATATCACTGTGGACACTTGGTCGAAGTTCAGATTGCCATCTATGTGCATTCCCAATTCTTACACTACTGGTTTCAGCTTGGGTGGAGTCTTGTCAGTGGTGTATTTGCCAGGAAATTCAACTTTGCATAAGGCTCATATCCTAACACATTCTGTATTTATTAGTAGACTGTGTGGCTTTGGCACCAGTCATTTGTGTGTGTGTTAACCCCTCTTGTACTATAGTGACATAATTGATGGACTGAATGATTGTAACAAATATGCATGAATCAGTAAACTTGGTAAGCTACAGGTCATATTTTGTAGCCTGGACTGTTGAAAAATAGATTCCTGACAGAATAGGGCCCAGCACAGGTTCTTGGGATACACCAGTGATGACAGCTGCAATGGTAACAGTTAATTCACCAACTTTCACAGTATGTGGAATGTCGGTGAGGACATTGGTTAACCAAACATAAGTGTTAATCCCCAGCTGGTAGAGGTTGTCAGTGATACCTGAGTGGGGGGGTGTCCAAACCCCAGGACAGTTCAGGATAGGCAGTATGCACTGTGTTTTGCTTTAATGCATTATAGGAATACTGTTGAGGGGTATTAAGAAGATAGTGCCATAGCACTAATGATGCTTCACTGCTGGGCTCTAGTAGTACTATAGAGCTAACTGTTAATTCAGAGACATGCAAGAGTCGGTTGTAGACACAGCTTGTTAATGACTGATTTGCATGTCTCTAAATTGAGCACTTCATGTATTTAAAAGAAGTGCATTAAGTGATGCACCTAAGAATGCACACACCATGGTTACACAGGCACTTACAGAGACACACACACGCACACACACACACACACACACACACACACACACACACACACACACACACACACACACACACACACACACACACACACTACTTAACTGTTGCAATGTCAATAGATCTACAGCTGACACAGACAGCATTGTGTACACACCATAAAACTACTACTTCCAGTACTCACAGCTCTTCTGTGAAATAGCATAGTAGAGCTTGTCTTTGAATCATTCTAGCACACTATTTTAATCCCAGTGTGTGCATCTAGGGCTGAGTATGTGAATAATTTATATTAGCTGTGTCCATGGCTGACACTTTGCAAGTGGCATTATCCAGCAAGATGGTATTTTACTAATTGCTGATGGTGTCATTCTAATGGCCAGTTGGTTTCTTGAAGGTTCTCCCCTGTGGCCCTTCATCCATCTGTGTTGTTTAGCAAATTTTTGGGATGTAGTATCCATCTAAAATTCATTCATTAAAAACAACTAATTGTAAGTGGCAGCACTGATCAGTACAACATGGGGTGAACCGCCTTTGTATAGCTATTTTAAATAACTGACGTGATTTGCTGCGACTCCCATTATGACAGCATATTCCTTTACAGGAACATTTATTGAGTGCCAGAGCCCTTGCGGATAATTTGAATAATTATCTGCCTGACTGTAATGTGGTATTTTTCTTTTGAAATGTTACATAATGACATTTTCACTGCCTGTATATCACATGACATTGATGTTAAACAAGCAGTAGGTTTACGTTTTTCAGTCCTCTGCATCATTTGTGGTTCTTTTTCCTGTTCATTATAAACCATGGACTCCTCACTGGTAATTTTTGCTGCTTAACAGCTTAGCACTGCCAGTGTGATGAGTATTTCCCCAAAAACAAATGACCACTGCATCATATCAATGGGGTTCTATTTAATGCTAGCAGTCTAAACAACAATGTGTTGGACCTCAAGGCCATACAGCTTTTGGAGCATGTCCATGTATGTGTTGTGACTGAAACCTAGTTTCAATGCCCAGAGGGCACACCCTCAGTACCTGGGTATTATGCATACCATTTGGCTAGACCAAATGGAAACTGTGGGGGTATATCCATATTTGTTAGAGACCACATTACCTAGAGACAAATATCTAGAGACTTGCAAGCAGAGTTTACTGAGATCCAAATCACACTAAATAAGATTAGCTATCTGTTCATAGTCTGCTGCAGAACTCCCTTCCTGTCTCCTGAAAATAACAGAACATTGCTAAATATTCTGGGTGAACTCCCTTTAGGTGATTTTAACTACCCAGTATAATTAACTGTGCACCTATACCACCAATATAGGATAAGCTAAAAAATCATAGATTTTCTAAACAAAAACTCCCTGGGCCAACTTATTAAGGAGCCTACTAGAGAACAAAATATACTTGGCCTGATCTGAAAAAAACTTAACATCTTCATGTACCATCCCCGCCTTATTGTTCAAATCAAACCACAGTCTAGTAGCCTTCTCAGCATAATTTACTTACTGTACCCCCCTCCCCCATGGCAGAGAGCTATTGTTGACATCCCCACATTGTGCAACATGTGATTTGTATAAATGTGGCCATTTCTGGATGACTTCCACCAAGATTGATAGCAATGAGTCACAGAAAACAACATGCCAGTAGCTGTGCACACTTTTGTCACTAATTTATGTTACTTGTAAGAGAAGTGCAAGCAGCAGCAGAACTTTTTTTTCACAAGTTCTTTTGGATGTAATTTCTTACTATTTAGAACTGTTGGTGTAGTTAAGGTATTTCAAAAATAGGTTGGTTTACTTCTCACTGAATACCTTAATAAATATCTATTTTTAATTTATGTATAACTAGTTAATAAATTATTTTCAATTCATACAGGCTGTTTTAAATCATATTGAGATAATTAATAAAACATTGATGTTTTTATAAATGTTTTATTCATTTTGAATTAGTTAATAAATAGCTCACTTTAATTCAAATTGAGGTATTAAGAATTAATTTATTTGGACTCATTTTTATTCAAATTCATTATATGGTTTTGCATTGCATGTTGCCTGTGTTATTTAATTGTTTTATTAAACATGTTGTTTATATCCTGCAATGATTCCTAGTCTTACATAATTTTCTCATTTTTATTACTTAAACTTTTATAAATTAGAAAAATGATTTAGTATAATTTTATACATTGTTACTCAACTTTCTAATTAATTTCTTTAATGTGCAGCACAATACCTCATACTAATCAGCTGTTTCCGATTTAGTTGCCCACTGACACTTATTAATATCAGTAAACCATCCCCATAGTGGGCGGTGATGTAATGATACGTGGGTGATGTTTGGGCAGGGTTTGCTAATCCAAATCAGGGTGAGGCATACTGTAAGTCAATTATGGCACCATCTCTATCAAAATCTACAAAGTGTCATAAACAAATATCACTGAGGTCAAGGATTTCACATGTACACATTTTCTACAATTCTACAATGAAGTCTCTAAATTCACTTGTGATAATATTACCCAGATATTGATAATGCAAAATGTTATTCAGAAAAGCTCTGCTTACACTTGGAAAATGTTAGTCCCAACTAGATACAAGCAGATCAGGAGGTTTATAAGCAAATGAGTGCAGTGGCCATCAAGAATAAACAAACTATATAATAAAAGGAAGAAGCTTCTGAACAAACATAGCAGAATGAATGACCCGATATTAGAGAGAATACAAAACAGTTAGGTATAAAAAAAATAAAAAAAGATACAAGAAAAACAAAAGTATTCCATGAAATCAGAAGTCAAAGACAAGTACAAATCCATCTTTAGTTATATCATAAAAATAAAAAACAATACCCAACATTATTCTGAAGTTATCTATAATGGCACCAGCTACTCCAACCCAGTGGATATTACCAACATACTGGCTAATAAATTTAGTGCTAACTTAACCATATAAATATACTTACCCTGATGGAATTGATCCACCAACCATTACAAAAGAGCATGTAATGAAGGTACTCTCCAAAACAAAGAATATCTTATCTATGAGGCCTGACAACATATGCAGCTGCCTGATTAATAGCACTAAGCAGGTATTGGCAGAGCCACCCTTCATACTCTTCAACCTGAACCTAGCAACTAGTTTTGTCTCATGGGAATGGCACACAGCTGTTGTGATGCCACTCCACAAGGATGGTTCCATCACAGATCTTGAAAAGTACAGACCCATCGCGTGGTAAGTATTATAACTGACCTAATTCACTATGATATCAAAAATCTTATGAGACTCAGTTCCCTGCAATTTGGCTTTGTTAAGGGTGTTTTCTTACCTAATCAGTCTGGTAAACATCTTTGAGGGAGTTACTCAAACCAAGGCATTAGATACCATACCACATGCAAATATAATAAGCAAGCTGAAGGAGCTCCAAATTGACCCAGATGTGGTTAGGTGGACAGCCAACTGGTTTAGAATCAGGACCCAAACAATAACAGTAGAAGGTGCATCCTCTGTGAGCATGAGGGTGACAACTGAAGTTCCTCAGGAACCTGTGCTGGGAGCTATGTTTGGTATTTATTTCTAGGATCTCCACTTATCAAATGAAGATCCTTGGTTAAAAAGTCCACGGATCTCTGTAAGCTGAGAATTATTGTAAAGTCCCTCTCTGATACACATGCACTTTAACACAAGCTTACACTTGTCAATAGCTGGTCTACTCAAAATGAACTTAAGTTTAATTCCAAAAAGTGTAATATTGTAGCAGCCCCTAGCTCCAGCCTATAGCACTTCAAAATGAAAAGGTTGCAAGAGATCTGGGCACACAGGTGGACTGATCTCTGTCATGTGACCATCACTTTGCAACAATGGTAAGAAATCTTTTTACCTTGTATAGCTCATAGCAAAAAGGTTTCTTCTAGATAAAAGATGTCCTCACCTCCTTGTAATCTGCTTTGATTAGATCTATCATTTAGTATAATGCCCCCTTTGGTATGTATCTTATTAAGCATATCAAACAATTGTAAAGACTCCAGAGGTTTGTAGCCAAAAAAAACATTAAGGGGCTAAAAGATCTGAGCTACAGAGATAGATTGGAGGCTTTATCACTTTACTCAGCTTCTTATAGACTCCATAGGGGAGACCTGTGTTTTTAGTACTTAATAAATAAGCACCTATCCAGGCATGTCTAAGGATCAGCTCCTGGTGTTTTCTCCTGTCTACCTGATGAATATGGGCATCTTGGGGCATTGCAGCAATTGCCTCTTGTACCCAGGCAACCTTCTCCTACTACCACCCAACACTACAACCTGTGAGATGCACTTATATAGCCAAACTGGAAGCAAAGCTCTCTTCACCCAAGTCTCGACTAGACAGTCAAGAGGAGAAGGTAAACACTTGCAGCACATCACACTCATCACATAGCCCCTCAAAATCTACACCCCCAAAACACACACATAGCAACACAAAACACACACCTACATTTGTGGAGGCTCTCAATAAAAATCTGCTCAAGCAACAGAGACCTCCAAAGCAGAAACGCAATCAACCTCCACCCCCCAACACAACGCAAATGACACATAGCCCACAAACTCGGTCTGCTACTCAACCACAGCCCATAAGGCATAACAACGTACCCAATACTCTAGTCATAGGTGACTCTATAGTCAGACACACTGATGTTCCTCTCACTCTGTCATTGTCCATGTTGGTGTGAATGACCTGAGATGTACCTCCCTGGAATACATGAAAAGAGACATTGAGGAGCTCTCCGATCTTGTAGCCCAGGCAGGTATGACCCTAGCACTGAGTAGCATCCTACCATCACCCAGAATGATACCACAGTACAAGGACAAAATGATTGACTTCAACAGTTCGCTAAGCTGCTGGTGTCATTCTAAGGGGATCCAGTATCTGTCTGCCTGGGATTACATGATTGACAGACCACGATGGTTTGCCAGAGATGGCCTGCACCTGTCGCCCTTGGGATTCTGGACACTGGCTAAGGCTCTTGCCACCCCTATAGTGCCTTTTTTTAGGCAAGGTTCAAATGACAAATTCACCACCATAACAGGTACAAGCAAGTAAAATCTGAGAGTAATGCTACTCAGTGCTAGAAGTCTAAACCTCAAAATGCATTCACTCGAGGCACTCCTTAAAATGGAGAACATCGACATCTGTACAGTGACAGAGGTCTGATTCAAGGCTCCAGAGAGCACCCCTGCATTACCAGGCTATAATTCATACCACACCTTTCGGCCACCTAACCTGGACAGAAACACTAAGTGTGGAGGCATGTCCATATTCATTAAGGATATCCACACCTCCAGGCTAGTTGCTCAGCATAATGCAGTCAAGATTATCTGAGTGCAACTAACTGTGGACAGACCGCAATCCAAATTGTAACTTGCTACACATCCCCCACTATGCGCCAGGATTCCTCATTTCTTGATACACTGGAAAATATTAGGGTACAACCAAACACCCTAATAATGGGTGATTTCAACTACCCCACCATTAATTGGGAAAACTACTCATGCTCATATACCAACTCTTTTGCTCAAAGTTTTCTGGAATTCATAAATTCCAATGCCTTGGATGAACTTATCCACACCCCCACCAGGGGCAGCAGTATCCTAGACCTGGTCATTACCAACATGGGTGACCGGTGTTCCACACCAGAGGCCAATTCCTCATTGGTCAGATCCGACCACAAGCTAATCACCCTAGACATCCACATCCCGCCCCCGCCCCCCATTAGGGAAACCACCATAAAAAATTTCTCCAAAGCCAACTTCATGCTTCTTAAGACAGAGGTGGCAAACTTCATGACACCCATGCAGGCGGACAATAGAGGTGTGAATGCTGAATCCTACACAAATGCACTTTATAAGCACTTACATGAGTGCATGAATTGTGCTATCCCTAACAGAACCAAGATGCTATCCTCCAAAAAAAGGAATCCAATCTGGGGGTCCCCCTGGCATAAACAAACTCTACAACAGAAGAAAGAAACTGTTGCAAAAAAGAGTAAAATCTCATGATTGGAGGAACTCCATGGTCAGCCTCAATAAGAAGCTGAGATCCCTCATAAAATCCTGCAAAGCTAGTTATGAAAACAAAATCGCCACTGATTCTAAAGACAACCACAAAGCATTCTATAGCTATGTCAAGAATCTCAATGGCAACACTCAGATCTGCTCTGAGTTACAGCACAATGGCACTAAATATACAGAACCAACTGATATTGCCAACATCCTGGCAGATAGGTTCAGTGCTAACTTTACCCCCATCTCACCCCCTAAAAGGCCTAGCTCTATACCGGAAGAATGCAAAGTTCCTATAATCATGGCTGTACAGGTAAAAAATACACTCTCCAAAGCCAAGAACACAGCATCCATGGGACCTGACAACATCCCAGGCTGCATTCTACATGAATTACAGAATGAACTGACACCCCACCTAAGGACCATGTTCAATCATAGCCTCACCTCAGGCTTTGTGCCCACTGAAAGAAGCACAGCGATGGTTATCCCATTCCACAAAGGGAGAGCCACCATGGACCCCGGGAACTACCACCCCATTAGCCTAACGAGCCTGGTCTGCAAGGTCATGGAACGTATCATCATGGAACTTATAAACAGAGACATTGATAATCTCCAAACTCTGGACCCCAACCAGTTCAGGTTTGTAAAAGGCAGATCATGTCTCCTAAACCTGTTAGACTTCTTTGAAGCAGTCACCAAAGCCGTAGACGAGGGTAAGGTGGTTCACACAGCATATCTAGATCTCGCCAAGGCTTTTAACACCATCCCCCACTCTGGAATTATAGATAAACTCACTAAACTAGGTATAAATCCCTATGTCACAAGATGGATTGCCAACTGGCTCATTGACAGAAACCACACTGTGAAGGTAGCAGACTCCAAATCTGACTTCAGACCAGTGGCAAGTGGAGTACCACAGGGTTCAGTCCTGGGTCCCCTCCTGTTTGGTATCTACTTTTCTGAAGTACAGGCTAACACAGAAGATCTTTGGCTAACGAAGTTCGCTGATGACTGCAAAATAGGAGCCATAATTGAAATTCCTAACAATGTGGACATCCTACAAAAGGACCTCACTGAGACAAATGCCTGGTGTCAAAGCCATGGCCTCAAGCTCAATGCCAAAAAAGTGCATTGTCATCCCCTTTGGTAAAAACTCTGTACCCATGAGCTACCACATAGGTGGCAGTCTACTTAACGCCAAAAATGTGATAAGAGACCTTGGGACACAGGTGGACAGTAGTCTCTCCTTTGATAATCACATCACCACAGTAGTCAGGAAATCCTTCTACATGACACACCTCATCAAAAAAGGTTTCTCATCCAGAAAAAAAGAGGTCATTGTTCCCCTCTATTCATCACTCATTATACATATTATAGAGTACAGCTCCCCTTTCGGTATGTACCTCACAAGACATCTACAACAACTGGAAAGACTGCAGAAATACCTCACAAAGAGGATTACCGGCCTCAAACAGATGCCCTACGCAGACCACCTCAAAAAACTCCAGCTTTACTCCATCACATATCGCCTACTCAGAGGCGATCTCTGCCTAACATATAAAGCTATGTCAAACCCAGAGCTGTTGAACATGCTCCACTTAAAGAAATCCCAATCCCTCTGAGCTACACACTCTAGGGACCTAAACCTTGTCACCACAATAAACAGAACATACGGGAGGGATAGATTCCTGTCACAGAGACTGCTCATACTCTGGAACAAACTACCTATCTATATCAAACAAAGCTCCTCATTAGCACTCTTCAAGAAAAATCTTGATGATTGGATGGGAAATAGGAAATTCACCCAGGGGATCACCTCTGTGGCTGTGCTCGACAGGGGCACAGGAAAATAATTTTCTTGGGTGGCAAAAGCCAGGGTACCTTTTTGGCTAGGCTTGTATAAACCCTAGGGCCGATAGCCTAGTACCTACCTATGAACCTATGAACCTTATAGGGCTATAAGGATCCAGCAGTCCAAGAGCTCTTGGACATCAAAAAATCAGACAGTTTAGATAACACAAGTGCCACAGATCTAAATCTACTCCTGCAAATAAATAATATTAAGGGAAGGGAAGAGATAGTTTTGTCATGCAGTGTCTACCCCATATCTGGAACAAACTCCTTCTCCACGTTAAGCAGTGTGATACACTGTTTCCATTAAAAAAAATAGTTGAACAACTGGATGGATGTTCTCATATACACCCTGAAATGATAGACCTGGAACTCCTTGAAATGATAGGCAAGGCTCTAAGAGTGGGTAATGGCAAGGCAAGAATGGCCTTGAAGCTCAGTTACCCTGTAACACCTATAATTCTATGATCTTGAAGTATGGAAATGTCTGTATTGTGTCCATCCTTGAGCTTATCTCACGATCCCTTGTGATTACCATCTGATTGCTTAGTTGTGTGCTTTTGGTGTCTGTTTACTAACACTTTCAGGCTGCTGCTTATGCTACTCCTTTGTATGCAGGGTTATAACATCTCTAAGAGCAAATTGTCAATTCGTTGCCACGCCTGCTACATCCTCTTATCACCACATGCATCCCACTTGCACATGTGCATATATGTACATCCCCAAACATTTGTAGGATTAGGGCATTTAAATTAAGTTCTGCTGCTATCATGTGTTTTACATTGATTATACTCAAGTGTATTTATAGTCTTTTGTGGAATAATTTATTTATTTATTTATTTTTATAAGACTTGCAGTGAAGGAAACTGGTGTTGGATAGCAGCACATCACTCTTGTTGAAATCTACCTGTGTTACAAGAGCAATAATATATGTCCAAATCTGCAAAATCCTCCACATTATGTTGACTCATGAGGGCTCCCAGGTTTTCTCATTAGGTGTGCGGTGTGCTGTCTAGCTGGAGAAATTTGTAGGATCTGGGCATTTAAATTAAACTCTTCAGCTATCCTGTGCCTTATGTTAACCATATTCAAGTGTATATAAAGTCTTTTTGGATTACTTTATTTTGTTTTCATGGTTTAATCCTATTTTCATGTTGTCTCTTTGGCCGACAGTGAAAGAAACTGGTTTCATGCTAGTGGGCAAAAAGAGGTGCTCTTGCATCACTTTGTGATTGTCTGTTATCTCTGTCTTCCAAGGTGTTTATTATGCAGTTATATATGCATGTTGTATGTATGTCTGTATTTGTGTATGGATATGTTCTGTGTTCTCCAGGCACAAACATGCCACAACGAAGATCTGTAGTGCAGCACATCAGTTAGAGAAACGCCTCCTGGTTTGGGAGCAAATGCTTGATGCTTGAGATGTTTCAAAAGTGCAAACATAAAGTCTAGTCTAGGCAGCTGACAAAACCTGTTTCCTGAGAGTCAGTTGTCAGTAGCAGCAACAGGATTCTTAACTTCAAAATATTACTACCATAAATTGACGTAGGAATTCTCAATAGGGAAGTATAATTGCATTATGGATACGAGAAAAAAAAAACTCTATGTGCGATATGGAATGGACTGAAATTACTGCTGATAAACAAATACAGATTTGTATTTTTGCTGGATAGTTAAGTATAATATTGTAATTCACATGGGTCCAGGCAAAGAACAGAGCATTTATGCCAGCAAATATATACAAGCATGTTGATTTATGTAATGTATTTTTGATGGAGGCTGCTAGCACAAAAATCTTCCATTTTGGTAGTAGGCATACTGGGAACTCCATACTGCTGTATATAGCTACTTTAGGTGGGGTGGTATATTTACAAGCCACAGTATGAATTGGAGTCCTGCTGGGTCATATAGTACATTTTAATCAGACAAATAGAAGTACAGATTTGTAAGTAAAACAGTGGATTTCTTAGACCACTGTCCATATTAGTATACAACATGTGGCCCAGATCTGTCTCTGTGTTTAAGGCTATTGTGTTATGCAGGCTTGCTACAGTCTGTGTTTGCTGTTGGTACAAACTCCCTGTAATAGAAACAGGTTGATTGGGACATACATAGTCCTATATAGGGTTATAATGTGCATGGAAGTTATCTATCTGTTCAGTACAACTCGCTTTCAAAACTGTTGCTGGAACAAATGCAGCAATGTACTCCCTGGCAGACTGGGGACTTCTAAAGCACATATATGTACAGGAGTCATTTTTGAAGTTTCTACAAAATGCCTTCATTATAGGATTGGAGGTGCTACAGGAGATTCAACTGTGATATTAGGCAAAGGAGAAACAAAAACAAGCATGTACAGGAGTATATGGATAAATATAGATTTTTAAGTATGTTTTTGGGATGAAGGAGTGCTTTTGTATTGGTTATATTCGTCCATACCCTCATAGCTACGTCATCCCAATCATCATCATCATCTTCTTTCTGCTGTTCCCGTTAGGGGTCACTGCAGCAGATCATCTGTTTCCATTTCTTCCTGTCCTCTGCATCTGCTACATCATCCCAATGTATGATGCAATTGCTGTTTAAGAGCAAGACCTCCAACAGTCAGCCCTTTCTCTGCAAACATGGATATGTTACTTTTATCTCATTTTTATCACATTTTTGCATCTATGTTTACAATTTAATAACACTTGCAATTTGTATCTATCTGTAATAGCACCACAGTGAGCATATGGCAGGCCTGATATCAAGGAACCCTGTATTCTTTGAACTGTGTCTAACATTGTTGAGTTTGTACTCGGAGGGTATTTTGATTATTCATCTCATGTTTAGTTCCTTTTAATTTTTTGCTTATATTAATTTGTTTATTCTGTCCTTTCCAATATTATTTCCCATTTCAATGGCCATTTGTTTTGTCAGGAAGTGCTGAAAAAATGCAGACAAATTATAAATATATTATGAATGTTGTATTATGTTGCTTTACAGTCATGTCCACAAAAGTTAAATATTATTTAAATGTAATTGTTCATAGGTTCATAGGTTCATACTAGGCTATCTGCCCTAGGGCATTTATAAGCCTAGCCAGAGTATGTCTGGCTTTCGCCACCCATTTTAAATTAATTTTGCTATGCCCTTTTTCGAGATTAGTATACTGTGCCTCTGTCTAACAGTGACACAGAAGTGATACCCGGGGTAACCCTACGATCTCCCATCCACTCATCAAGATTCCTCTTGAAGAGAGTCAATGAGGGACTCTGCCTAACCTGGACTGGGATTTTATTCCAGAGTGAAGGGAGCCTCTGGGTTATGAATCTGTCCCTCCAGCATGTCCTATTTATTTCAGTGCTGAGGTACAAGTCTCTCGAGCGTGTAACTCGATGGGATTTGGATTTTTTGAGGTGCAGCATGTCCCTTAATTCCGGGTTGGACATGGCTTTATACGTCAGGCACAGGTCGCCTCTGAGCAGGCGGTATGCCACTGAGTAGAGCTGGAGTTTCTTTAACCGGGCAGCATATGGCATCTGTTTGAGCCCTTTGTTCCTCTTGGTGAGGTACTTGTGGGGTCTTTCCAGGTGCTGCAGGTGTTTGGTAAGGTACATCCCAAAAGGGGCATTGTACTCAATTATGGGCCTGATGAGGGATGAGTAAAGAGGCACGATGACCTCCCCTGATCTACACGTGAATCCCTTCATGATTAGGTGGGCTATATAAAATGTTTTTCTAACCACTTTGGCCATGTGGTTGTCAAATGAGAGATTGCTATCAACTTGGGTCCCCAAGTCCCTAATTACTTCTTCTGTACTTAATGGATTACCACCTATGTGGTAATTTGTGGGCACTTTGTTTTTGCCAAAGGGGATGACTATACACTTTTTGGCGTTTAGCTTGAGACCATGGCTCTGGCACCAGTTGTCTGTTTCTATGAGGCCCTTTTGGAGGATACTTGTGTCAGCTAGAGAGTTGATTATGGCGCCCAATTTGCAGTCATCTGCGAACTTGGTCAGCCACAGTCCTTCCATGTTGGCCTGTACCTCTGAGAAATATATACCGAACAAGAGAGGTTCCAGGACTGAGCCTTGTGGGACGCCACTTGTAACTGGTTTGGAGTCTGACATGGCTCCAGCAATTCTAACCATGTGGGTTCTGTCCTTGAGCCAGTTTGCAACCCATCTAGTGACATAGGGGTTTATATTTAAGCTGGTGAGCTTATCTATAATGCCAGAGTGGGGTATTGTATCAAAGGCTTTTGCGAGGTCCAGGTAGGCTGTGTGGACCACCTTCCCTTCGTAAATGGCCTTGGTGACTGTTTCAAAGAAGTCAACCAGGTTTAAGAGGCAGGATCTGCCCTTAACAAAGCCGAACTGGGTAAGATCCAGTGTCTGTAGGTCCCCAATATCTTTATTTATGAGGTCCATGATGATCCTTTCCATAGCTTTGCAGACCAAGCTAGTCAGGCTTATGGGGCGATAGTTTCCAGGGTCCGTTGAGGCACCACCTTTGTGGAGAGGGACCACTGTTGCTGTACGCCACTCCTTGGGTACATATCCTGTAGTAAGGCTGAGATTGAACAGTAGTTTTATGTTTGGGTTTAGCTCAGTGTATGCTATGCAATCTACTGCAGTCTATTTCTTTAATTCCACCTCATTCTTTGTTTGAATGCTATGAAATTATTCAACACACTCATTTCATTTCTGGCTTTTGTCCTTTACATAGACTAAATGTTTAATTAACTTCTAATTATTTCTGCTTATTAAGATTATGGCCATACCTTGTGCACAAGGCTTTAATCTTAACTGTAAGGTTCTTTTGAAGAAATAACTTGGATCTCTTATGATATTCTGTGTCCCAGTTTCTTATCATAAACTTTCACTTTGTGTTTCAATCTCACTTTGTTTTCAGCCACAGTTTTAATCTTGTGTATTTACATGTCTTCAATGTGGACTTGTATCGATATGCTTGAATTTCACTTGCTCTGCACACATCCCTTGTTTTATAAAAAGTCAGTTCTGAGTCTCCCAACAATCTATCTTTTACTTGGTTTGTTTGAAATGTCACATAATACTCTATCACTGATCAATTAATCATAAAACTCATCAAATTCAAAGCCTTTTGCTGTGGTCTTTAACTCAGTCTCATAGGTATGAATAAATTCCTGTAAACCTTGATTTCTTGTAAGAAGTAAATGACAAATGGTAGATTTTTCTTTGGCTCACAGTATGCTTTAAATGTCTCTCTTAAACTAATAACTTATCTCAATCCTCCTCTCTAAGGTTAAAAGTAATAAATACTACCCTATGATATAAAAGAATCATGCTGCAAACAAACCAGGCATCCACCAAGGCTGTAAAGTAGAAAACTGTAATACACAGAGTACACAAGATAAGCGCTTTCACACGAGTTGTGCTTTATCAGATCCACAGAATAAAACAACAGAACCCATTAAATACTAAAACATGTGTTTCAATTAACCAGTAAAATACAGCAATCAATTATTGATGTATACTTCTTTTCTTAAGAATTGGTTTTAAAGGAACAGAGTCATTAAGGCCAGGCAATTTATCTGCCTGCAACTTTACCATCCACTTTGTCTCTACAGTTTCAAGTCTGTTATTAAAATCACCATGCCTTTTGTTAAAATATAGCAATTGCAACACTAGAAAATCAAAACTATGATCAGTAAAAATAGAAACATGTTTGGCTAGAGCATTAAGTATGTTTTTATATCTAATGTCACCCATATGCTTAAGAATGCGCTCTTTAAGCATCCTAACAGTTTTCCCCACATAGAATGAAGTGCAACATTTGCATCTGGCCAAGTATACAAGTCCATGGGACTTACAATCAGCATAAAACTCAGGTTTAAATATAACATCATATACTGGATGCTGAAAAACTACCCTAGTAGAAATGTGACAGCAGGCTTTCCAGCCCATACAAGGATAGATGCCCTACCGCTCAGAAGTCAAAACTGGTCTAAATGTAGATCTATAACACAATTGTCTCCAGAATCAAATTGTTCTTAAAAACATAACTAGGTTTATCACCCACTATAGATTTTATCTTGTCGTTTGAGAGTAATATGGGCCAAAATGTATTAACTGTGCTACTGACCTGCTGCACATTATTGCCATAAGTCAGTGAAAGTCTAACTTTACGGCAGGTTGAATTATCATGGGGTAACTTGGGCTCATATGAGCATTTAATGAAAGGTTTGCCCTTGCTTGATTTCAGAGAAGCAACCTCACCACATGTAGCACTCAAACCCTGCTGCTCACAGCCCCCTGCCAAAAAGTCACCACCTAATAGATCCACAGCTTCAAAACATTCCACATCCCCAGTGTATAAGCGAGAAACTCGAAGGTACCGACCCTTGGTAACACTGTTAAAAACATGCCTGGGGTGCATGCTACCACGGTGTAAAAAAGTATTCTTCCCACATGGTTTCCTATATAGGGAGGCTCCAACAGCACCATCAAAAAGATCAACCTCCACATCCAAAAAGTCTATAGCAATGGCTGAACAATTCACGGCAAATTCAAAACAATTACTTGATGTCTATAAGCAATGGACAAATTCAAGCAAATCAGCCTCTAAACCCCTCCACAACACAAAACGTCATCCACAAAGCACTTGCAACACAGCAACTGAATAGAAAAGGGGCGCCCACCGAGGACCACCCCACACTCCCACCCCACCAACACCAGGCCGGCGCAACCATCAGCACAAGGAGTCCCCACCGCAACCCCCATCTTCTGTCCACAAAGAATGCCATCAAACAAAAACACATTATTCTGTAGAATCATGTCCATCAAGACACCCACACATCCAATTAACTCAGACGAACAGTCAGCACCCACAGCTAGAAAACTCTTCAGATAGGTGATTCCCACCTCATGGGGCACGACACCAAACAAGGACTGTATATCCATGGCAACTAACAAAGCACGTTCAGAACAAATACCATGCTCTCTAGAACAATCACCCAACACACCCAAAAAGTGCTCCGTATCCCCAAGGACTCCACCAGCCCCTTCCAAAGGCCTTTCAAGTGATGCCCAATGAAAATGGAAACAATCTCTGTAGCCCAACCCCTGCCTGAAACAATGGGGTGAAGGGGCGGGCCATGCAAAGACCCACGGACCCTAGGTAAGCCACGAACAGCTGGCATCAAGGGATCAGCAACCAACACAAAGTCATACATGTCCCCCTCTACAACACGTTCCACTAACAAGACACAAAGGCGCTCAAGGATATGGCCTACAATCCCATCTAAATCACTACCAGTCACATGTCCATAGGTATCAACATCACCGAGCACACAAATCATGGCTGCACCACATTGCGTGGCATCAAGGACCACAACAGATCCCCCTTCATCAGCGGGACGAAACGACAGCACTTCACCATTTCTAAGTTCATTTAGAGCCATACATTCATCACAAGACAAATTACAAAAGTTATGCTTGAAATTGTCCACTCCAAACAACTCACCTTTGACTGTCTTAACAAAAGTTTCAAGCTAGAATGCTTTAGAGGAGCAGGCATTCACCAAATGCCAACTTTAATGATACACCACGAGCAAACAGTTCAACATCCAAAACAATATCTTCACAGGGTACTGAGCACGATGGCACAAAGCTCAGATGTCCACTAAGTACACTTACCTGTGAGTCCCTGAGCGCACGTGAAGAAAGATTGCAAATCAATGAAAAGTTCCCCTCCGCACACTCTCCCCCACAGCACGGTCGAGCCCCACCGAGGACCCGCATCCCCCGTTCACGCAGCCGAGGTTCTGCCCCCCGCCCAATGCGGCAGGAAAACCCAAAAAGACAACATCAGTTTCCACAGGGAATCCCCAGGGCAAACACCAGCTGCAGGAGCAGCAAAACTAGTGGCATCACCTGCATTTACTGACAATGAACCAGACAACAAACCAGTCTGACTGATCCCATGTCCAGCAGCAACACCTGCAGCACCGGAGGTGCCAGAACCCACATCAGACAATGGCAATGTCAAACCATGCCGCAACTGCTCAGCAGCAGCCCGCCGAGCAGCACCTCACAAAGTGTCACTTGTCAGCTCGGACACCCGCGGCCAGACAAAGATGCGGCCCTGCCGAAAATCGGCCACATCCCCGGCCATCCTCCGCCCCCCAACAGCCCGCTGCTCACCATCATAGACCAGAACCTCCAAAAGGACACTATCAATCTCCGCCGAGCAAGCAGGTCCAGAGAACCCACAGCACAAATCTGCCTGTGCCCTCTCAAGTTCACCACACAATTCCCTCTCATGTGGAGCAAAAAATCACCAAGAAGACGCATGTAATTGACACTCAACTCTACACTACGCATCCGCCAGCATTTCAATAACTCTGGACAAGCATCACCACACGTGGGCATGCAGAGAACCCGCAGGCCCCAGGGACCACCCCACGGCAAACGCAGGATTCCATATGCAGTCATTGCCACTGCATTCTCCCTAGCCCATACAAGTCATTCTCAAAGTCTCTCAGCACCTGTCCAAAGATAGGGTTATTTTGAATTTTGAAAAATCAGTCATCATTATCAGCTATGCTGATGAGTTTTCATGTTTTCAGTAGGCCTTGCACAACATTATTCACTCACAGCTAATATTTAAAGTGGTCCCTTTGAACATTGTCTTTCCATTGCATAGCATAGGTTCATAGGTTCATACTAGGCTATCTGCCCTGGGGCATTTATAAGCCTAGCCAGAGTGTGTTTGGCTTTCGCCACCCATTTTAAATTAATTTTGCTATGCCCTTTTTTGAGGTTAGAATACTGTGCCTCTGTCTAACAGTGACACAGAAGTGATACCCGGGGTAAACCTACGATCCCCCATCCACTCATCAAGATTTCTCTTGAAGAGAGTCAATGACGGACTCTGCCTAACCTGGACTGGGATTTTATTCCAGAGTGAAGGGAGCCTCTGGGTTATGAATCTGTCCCTCCAGCATGTCCTATTTATTTCAGTGCTGAGGTTCAAGTCTCTCGAGCGCGTAGCTCGATGGGATTTGGATTTTCTGAGGTGCAGCATGTCCATTAATTCCGGGTTGGACATGGCTTTATACGTCAGGCACAGATCGCCTCTGAGCAGGTGGTATGCCACTGAGTAGAGCTGGAGTTTCTTTAACTGGGCAGCATATGGCATCTGTTTAAGCCCTTTGATCCTCTTGGTGAGGTACTTTTGGGGTCTTTCCAGTTGCTGCAGGTGTCTGGTAAGGTACATCCCAAAAGGGGCACTGTACTCAATTATGGGCCTGATGAGGGATGAGTAAAGAGGCACGATGACCTCCCCTGATCTAGATGTGAATCCCTTCATGATTAGGTGGGCTATATAAAATGTTTTTCTAACCACTTTGGCCACGTGGTTGTCAAATGAGAGATTGCTATCAACTTGGGTCCCCAGGTCCCTAATTACTTCTTCCACATTTAATGGATTACCACTTATGTGGTAATTTGTGGGCACTTTGTTTTTGCCAAAGGGGATGACTATACACTTTTTGGCGTTTAGCTTGAGGTCATGGCTCTGGCACCAGTTGTCTGTTTCTATGAGGCCCTTTTGGAGGATGCTTGTGTCGGCTGGAGAGTCGATTATGGTGCCCAGTTTGCAGTCATCTGCGAACTTGATCAGCCACAGTCCTTCCGTGTTGGCCTGTACCTCTGAGAAATATATACCAAAGAAGAGAGTTCCCAGGACTGAGCCTTGTGGGATGCCACTTGTAACTGGTTTGGAGTCTGACCTGGCTCCAGCAATTCTAACCATGTGGGTTCTGTCCTTGAGCCAGTTTGCAACCCATCTAGTGACATAGGGGTTTATATTTAAGCTGGTGAGCTTATCTATAATGCCCGAGTGGAGTATTGTATCGAAGGCTTTTGCGAGGTCCAGATAGGCTGTGTGGACCACCTTCCCCTCGTCAATGGCCTTGGTGACTGTTTCAAAGAAATCGACCAGGTTTAAGAGGCAGGATCTGCCCTTAACAAAGCCGAACTGGGTAGGATCCAGTGTCTGTAGGTCCCGAATATCTTTATTTATAAGGTCCATGATGATCCTTTCCATAGCTTTGCAGACCAAGCTAGTCAGGCTTATGGGGCAATAGTTTCCAGGATCCGTTGAGGCACCACCTTTGTGGAGAGGGACCACTGTTGCTGTACACCACTCTTTGGGTACATATCCTGTACTAAGGCTGGGATTGAACAGTAATTTTATGTTTGGGTTTAGCTCTTCTTGGAGTTCATGTAGGACGCAGCCCGGGACATAGTCTGGTCCCCTTCTGAGCTGGGAATTTCTGGTTAAAGGCTTATAGTGCCTGCATATTTGAACTGCTTCTTACTGAAATTGGTACACCTTGCTTGCTGTAGCATAGACTAGATCCAGGCCTGCTGAATCTAGCTTTGTTTGTATAACTTGAGCACTAATCCAGGCATTCTTTAAAGTATTCAATTGTATTTATTACTGCTTGGTAGTAACTTGATTAAAGTGTAGCTATCATTCTAAGTCTTTTGGATTAAGCACTTGGGCTTCAGACCAGTTGTTTTACATTAGGAAGGTTTGTGGCCTGCACTGTGGTGGCAGGACAGGCAGCTTACATCCTTCTGAGTTGGGAACTGCTGATTGAGGGCTCAGTGTCTGTTATTCTAAAAGTGTATTAGTTCTGGTTTAAGCACTTGGGCTTCAGGCCAGTTATTTTACATTAAGAAGGTTCGTGGTCTGCCCTCTTGTGGGAGGAGAGGCTGGACTCTGCCCTTCTGAGCTGGGAATTTCTGGTTAAAGGCTTATAGTGCCTGCATATTTGAACTGTTTCTTACTGAAATTGGTACACCTTGTTTGCTGTAGCATAGACTAGATCCAGGCCTGCTGAATCTAGCTTTGTTTGTATGCTTGTTGTTTGTTTGCTTGCTATTTCCCTGAAAGGCTAATTCCACCTAAAATGCGGCTTTTCAGCGCTTCTGTGGATCCCTAGTGATATCTGCATTGCTTACTGCACTTATCTCCTTGTTTCACTTGAATGAAAGTTACTGTTTGTCATTTTTGCATTTAAGTTACCTGTAGCACATTGCATTTAAGTTACCTGGCACTTGCTCACTAAAGCAATTATATAGGTCAGCACTAAAAAATTAAAAGCACTACACCCTCACAAACTCCCCTTGAGTACCTTGTTCTCCATTGGCCCTTTTTTTTCAATTATAAAGGAATTCCCAATACTATACTAGCATGTCCAAAGGTCAGTTGTCAATCTCCTCTCCGGTCCAGCTGGTGAATCTGGGAATCTTGAGGCAATGTTACTACTGCCTCATGTACACAGACAACCCTCTCCTCCTCCCAACAAATTCCAACACATGTGAGAGATGCAACCATATAGCCAAACTGGAGGCTAAGCTCTCTCAACTCAGTACTGGCGTAACCAGTCAGGAGGAAAAGGAAACCACACTCACTACAATTCCAGTCTCACATAGACCTACCACGACAACAAACCAAAGACATAAACACACAAAAACATACTCGGAGGCTCTAAATAAAAATCTGCCTAAGCAGCAGAGACCTCCAAAGCAGACACCCAAGCAACCGCTACCCCAAAACAAAACACGTGCAACACATAGCTCACAAAGCCAGTGTGCAGAACAGTCACAGCCCTTAAGGCTAAACAACACACCTGATACACTTGTAATAGGTGACTCTATCATCAGGCACACTGACGTCCCGCTCACTGGGCTGAATAAGGAGAAGGTCGCAGTGAGCTGCCTGTCAGGCGCTAGGATCCGCCACATAACACAAGCACTCAGGTCACTCCAAGGCAAGTACAAATATGACTTAGTCATTGTCCATGCTGGTGTGAATGACCTGAGACATACCTCCCTGGACTACATGAAAAGAGACATAGAGGAGCTCTCTGAGCATGTAGCCCAGGCCGGTATGACCCTGACCTTGAGTAGCATCTTACCCTCACCAAGAATTATGCCACAATATGAAGACAAGATGATCAATTTCAACAATTGGCTTAAGTATTGGTGTAATTCAAAGGGGATCCAATGCCTGTCAGCCTGGGATGACATGCTCGACAAGCCACGATGCTTCGCTAGGGACGGCTTGCACCTGTCACCCCTGGGCTTTCGGATATTGGCAAAGGCTCTTGCTACCCCCATAGTGCCTTTTTTATGCAAGGCTCAAAAGACAAACCCACCTCCATAGGTATCACAAGAGATAAGAAACTAAGAGTAATGCTACTCAATGCCAGAAGTCTAAACCTCAAGATGCATGCACTCGAAACTCTCCTTAGCATGGAGAACATCGATATCTGTGCAGTAACAGAAACCTGGTTCAAGGCTCCCGAAAGCACCCCAGCACTACCAGGTTATACCTCATACCATGCTTTTCAGCCCCAAAACTTGGACCGAACCACAAAAGGAGGGGGAGTATCAATATTCACAAAGATACCCACACCTCCAGGTTGGTGGCACAGCACGAAGCATCAGATACTATCCATGTGCAACTAACAGTGGGTAAAACTGCCTTCCAGTTTATAGCCTGCTACAGACCACCCTCCCAAACCCAGGAACTCCACTCGGCCTTCCTGAGAACACTGGAAAATATGAAGGTCTCTCCAAACACCATTATATTGGGCGACTTCAACTACCCAAACATAGACTGGGAGCATTACTCTAGCTCCAACACCCTAACCCAAAGGTTCCTAGAATTTATAAACTCAAATGCTATGGAACAACTTGCTACCACTCCCACAAGAGGGGAAAACATACTGGACCTGATCATCACCAACATGGGGACTCTATGCTCCAGACCAGAAGTGTATCCCTCACTGGTAAGATCAGACCATAAACTAATCTCACTGGATATTCACATCCCGACCCCACCCCCTGCCCAGAAAACCACAGTGAAAAACTTCTCTAAAGCAAATTTTACACTCCTCAAAACCGAGGTGGAATCCTTCAAAGCCCCCGGGCCTGTGGAAAATATGGCCCAGACCGCAGAATCCTTTATAAATGCATTCTATGAACACCTTCAGGAATGCATGGATCATGCAATCCCAAATAAAACCAAGACCCAATCCTCCAAAGGCAGACGTCCTGTCTGGTGGACCCCAGCCATAAACAAACTATACAATAGAAGGAGGAAGCTACTACATGATAGAGCAAAATCCCAAAAAGGGAAGGCATCTCTGATCAGTATAAGCAAAAAACTACGGGCATTCATAAAATCATCTAAGGCCAGCTTCGAGAGAAAAATTGCACAGGACACTAAGGATAATCACAAGGCTTTCTTTAGTTATGTTAGGAACCTGGGTGGGAATTCCCAGATATGCTCAGAATTAGTCCAAAATGACAAAAAAATACATCGAACCCACAGACATTGTCAATATCCTAGCTGACAGGTTCAGCGCAAACTTCTCCCCCCATCCCCACCAAAAGCGCAAATATCTATCCCAGCAGAGTGCTGCCCCCCTGACATCTCAGATGCTCAGGTAAGAGCCGCCCTCTCCAAAGCAAAAATATTAACTACAAAAAGTCGTAACCACTGCTATCAGAACCTCTGAGCTGTGTAATGTGACACGTTTTAACAGCCTACACACATCTTTATAGTTCAAAGCATGTTCTGAAGAAAAATTAAATTAAAAGCATAAGCCAAACAAATGTTACTACATTATGAAGAGTAAATGGTATTAAAAGATGCAAACTGCGTATTATTTTTAAAACATCATCTTTATATTGGCAGTAGTCAATGCCTTCGCTATCGTTATATCAAAAACAGCCTCCTCACAAGACTGATGTCCTCAACTGAGTCTCTGATGAGGGGTGGAGCCGAAGAGTTTAGAGTTTAAGTAATCTTGGAGCAGGTCTCTTTCTTCACAATGGTGGCCAACTTGTCAGAACCAGGTTAACTATCTTGAATCTCTAGCTTTCCTCAAAGAATGTCTTCTTTGTCTTGCTGGTTAGCTATGGAGCCATCCACTAGTGATCGGTCAAATAAGTTAAAGGAAAAAAAGAGGGTGAATAACCTAAACTTTTCAGTCATTTTGCTTAGAGTTAGACTGATATTATCGGTTAGGTTACAGGTAATCAGTGTTCAATCCCTAGCTTGTTCAGTTCCTTGTTTATTTAAGTTGTGTGGACGTTTGTTGATCGAGTTCTGTGCTATCTTTATTTTGTTCAGCTGTGTGACATTACAATTTTTATTTGCGCAATGAGGGTCAGTCATATGCTTTTTCAATATGGATGGACTTACCGAATACTTAAGGTTTTCATTTTTTCTTATAGGATGTTCAACCGTTGGTTGTGATTTTTTGGTTTATCTTTATGGTTTGTAGTATTCTTCTGGTTCCAAATCTCTCAACTGTCCAGATTTTCACAGAATGTGTGAGTGGATGAAAATCCAGATTTTTGTCTCATATTTTTAGTCTGTTTCTCTTAAAATTTGTGGTTTTCAGGTAAACCAGTGAGAAATGAAGCCTCTAATTGCGGACAGAGATTTGAGTTTTGCTATCATGAAGGGTCAAATGTGAGTTTGCCATGGTGATACAATTTCCCTGCTTGGCAGTTTGGATTTAGATAATCCCCCGGATTCATGAAACCTCCGTGTAAGACTTAATATGTCTTACTCGGAGGCTGCAGTTGAACGGTATGACATCAGCATGCCATGAATATTCATGAGGGCACGCTGACTCAACCGCAACTCTTACACGGACTGAGTAGGAAAGCAGGGGGCATGTCTGACTGCAAAGCAGTCTAAATGTCCACGCCCCTGTAAGGTTTTAAAAAGCATAATTTCAACACACAAGAGCGAGTTCGCTCAAATGTACTTGCACCCAACACCACACTCCCTGACACTGTAAACCCCCATCACACTTATATAAAGGAAATAATTTTGTTTTTTAAATCCACGATATAGCTGCCTGTATTTGCGCGTGTGTGCGCGGGTGTGCCCATTGTTAGCTGTAGTTAGCAATTCCGGCATGAAAGAGCATAAGAAAGAATGTTTATGCAAATCACACCAAATTGCAATAGTGTAATGGTAGAGCGTATGCACAAAGAGGAGGCATTCACAGTTCGAGTCCCACCACTCCCCTTTGTATTTATGTTGTAAATCAGTATATGAAATAATACCAGACATATATGATTAAAATATTAGTAAAAGCAGTGAAATGGCCAATGTATCAGTGAACAAAATATATATTTTTAAAGGATCCAGATATATAATAGCCTGCTGTTAAGCAGCGCTTTACCCAGCTAAACAGAGGTGCCCAAAGTTTAATAGTGCTTTACCCAGTGCAGTACAGGTGCCCATAGCTTAATAGTGCTTTACCCAGCGCAATAGAGATGGCCAAAGTTTAAATGCGCTTTACCCAGCGCAATGTGTTTGCGCGGACGTGAGCGCTGCACCAACCAGGGCACTGTAGGGCACCGGGGAGCAACGTAGAGCTAAGTTGCTTAAACGCAGCCACACCTCCTAGCCTGTCCAGACAGTATTAAAATGAAAGAATGACAAGGTTCGAACCCAGGACCCTGTGCATCATAATCAAAGTACAGAACCACTAAGCCATGACAGCTTAGAAGAAAAAGCTACTATTAGCATACATATACTTAGAAATGGTAGATTAACCATTACTAAGCATGTCTGCAGTCAGCCTAGAATTCTCAAAAATGGCCAATCACAAAAAAGTGCAGGAAATGCGGCATATTTAAGCCCCATAGGCTGGAATACTCACCATAACTGATTGTAGCTCACATTTGCAGTCAGAATGGCAGGTGCAGGAGAGGGTTCACGCTTCTGAGCGCAGCATTGGGGCATCGAGGAGTCGAAATATGTGGTTTGGCTCCTTGTCCACCATCATGAGTCCAGACTCCTGTAAGGCCAGTTCCAAGGGACGGAGTACAAGGCTGAGGCTTGGAACCGGTTAGCTCATGACCTCACCAGTGCCACAGGTGTTTCTCGCACCAGTGAGCAGGTTCGTCACCACCATACAGACCTGAAGAGACGGAAGGAGGACCGCCTGAACAAATGGATACAGGAGGCCCGTCGGATGCAGGATGCCCCACAACTGGGTAAGTAGCCATAGAAAGCAGTATGTAAGAATTGATAATTGATTCTGTATAATGGATAGGTATGTCTCAATATCCCTTCATTTACTTCACAGCTGCAGGTGACCATGCTGTGAATCAGCAAGCCTATGCTGATAGGCTGCAAAGGCTGTGCCACCAGGCAGGTTAGTGAAAATTCTGCATGTTTTGTTATATAAAATAGGGGAGAGAGCATGAAATAAAGTGTTGTAGTACAATAATGCAGCCATAAAATGGCCTGAATAAGTCCTCTGCATGTACTGTCATACAAAATAGTCATAGTGCCAGAAAAAGAGAGTAGTAACCTATTAAGAAAGGTAACATATGTCTGCAATAAAATCTCTGCAGGTACTGTCATATAATATATGTGAGTGAGCCTGCAAAAGTGTACTCTAACCCATTAATAAAGGTATAATATGTCTTGAATATGTCTGCCATATGCACTGTTATAACAAATAAAGGAGTGAGCCTGTGGAAAAGTGTGTAATGTCAGTAATAAAGGTTTAAAACCCGGAGAGTGTGTATGTGTCGCTTAGTTTGAAATGTTGTTGTACCCTTGCATTATACAAATAGTACTGTGTTAGAAAGTGCTGGCAACCCAGAGTTCTGCAGTCCCATCTACAGTGGGTGATGGAAGTGCTAGTAGCTGTGAAGCATATATACAGTCCTCAACAGTCAGTTACTGGCTGGCATGCATAAGTAAATCTGGCACATGAGTAGCGTGCTAATATGTTCCCCAGAAATGTGAGTGTGCTTCAATAAATGCAGGGTTCTGTACAAATTGAAGTGAAAATGTCATGTGAAAACATCCAGATATGTAGATAAAGAAATATAAATGCAACCATGAAATATGTAGCAGTAACATCTGCATCTTGGACAGTTAGTATATCAGATATAGGTCAAGTATATATTGAACTAGCCAAACCCATTACACAACCTAATGCATGGTGGCAAGTGTAATAATACATGTAGGGAATATACACTTGCAGTCACTAGGAATTTAATGTAGAGTAAAAGTGATTATAAGATGTTAACTGAGGTTTTTTCTACACCCTACTTTTTGTGCATAAACCATGCAATTCCACACCTCAATAGGTATGCGTAATCTTAAATATTTGTTGGGACATATGTCCTATTGTTTTATAAATATTTGCATTCATGTTGATGCATGTGCCCTTTTCAAACACCGCATTCATGGTGGCCTGTTGCTACCAAACATCCCTGCATGCTGTTGGAATATCCACTATTGTTCAATATATGCATGTGTTATGCTTGCTGTTCAACTTTTGGAACCTTGGTGTGTTGGGTTAATGGGAATATTACTGCATGCTGTTACAACTAATCTGGAATGCTGTTGTTTATGTTGTAATTAAACACACCTAATCACAGAATGTATGGGAAGGCCGGTCCCAGCAGACCCACCTGTCCCTCCTCAGTTGGCAAGTGCACCTGGCACCAGCAGCTCCGGTGCCCAGCTCGGGCTCCCCTCCTCCATTGGTCCTGCGCCACCTTCGGGTGGAAGTGCTGCAGGGGATGGGGCTCATCCCCCCCATGCAAGTGTAGGCAGAGAAGGGCCATCTGTCACCCTTCGAAGGGTCCGGGCTATGGTGCGTAGGGAGATCCAGCGTTCAGTCTCTGATTCCCTACGCCAGCTTGAAGCGAGAGTGGCACGTCTCTTGAGTGAGCCTACCCATCATAC